>NC_057812.1:126966888-126976125 GCF_018294505.1 Triticum aestivum | reverse complement strand
TAAAGCCCTTTCTGCGATGTCGCTCAGACGTCCGACTGTGGCATTTCATTTAAAGCCCTTTCTGCGATGTCGCTCAGACGTCCGACTGTGGCATTTCTTTTAAAGCCCTTTCTACGATGTCGCTCAGACGTCCGACTGTGGCATTTCTTTTAAAGCCCTTTCTGCAATGTCGCTCAGACGTCCGACTGTGGCATTACTTTTAAAGCCCTTTCTGCGATGTCGCTCAGACATCCGACCGTGGCATTTCTTTTAAAGCCCTTTATGTGGTGTCGCTAAGATGCCCGACTGTGGCATCATTTCCTTATTTTTATTTGTTCACCTTTCGAGGCGTCGCTTCAGACACCCGATCGGTCCTTATTTTTGTTCTGTGGAATTTCAGGCGGACTACCGCCGTTTCCCTTTTTACTTACCCGTTATGCCAATTTTATTTATTGTGCATTAAGGAATTAATCATGTTGCATCCATGCACGCATTTGTTATATCTTACGTCTGAACTGTCTTGCGAGTACTTTCAAAGTACTCACTGGCTTGTTGATTTGGCCAGATGCTGACGAAGGCGATCTCATGGATGAAGAGTTCGATAGCGAGTCCGACACTTAGAGGAGTCCCAGTCAGTCTCGTGCGACCCTGGATTTGGCCACTGTTTTATATCCGCTTCCGCTACCAAATAAATTTATCGAGCCTCACCTCGACGTTCAATGAAATGATATTCTTAGAGTCTTGTATTTCCCTTCCCGCTGTGCTTTTCCACCACCAACCTATCCATGAGTCACTAGTATGTCTCCACACCACTGTGTCCTGTCCGCCATTATGTATGATTATTGGCGTGCTTGTAATAATTTGGTTGAGCGGCCGCAGTTCAACCCTGTACTATATTTTATGCTACTGGCTTATTGTATCAAGAAATTGTCTACCAGTGAGGAGGATTTCTCTCATACTGGACTCAAAAGACTGGTTTATCAATAAATATTTTTATTGGAAAACCGGCCGTGACAGTATCATACACCTACCATGTACCTTCCTCAAAACATCCACCATACCTACCTATTATGGCATTTCCATAGCCATTTCAAGATATATTGCCATGCAACTTTCCACCATCTAGTTCATCATGACACATCCATCATTGTCATATTGCTTAGCATGATCATGTAGTTGACATAGTATTTGTGGCAAAGCCACCATTCATAATTCTTTCATACTTGTCACTCTTGATTCATTGCATATCCTGGTACACCGCCGGAGGCATTCATATAGAGTCATACTTTGTTTTAGTATCGAGTTGTAATCATTGAGTTGTAAATAAATAGAAGTGTGATGATCATCATTCAATAGAGCATTGTCCCAAAAAAATGCCAAAGAAAAAAAGGCCCAATAAAAAAAGGGGGCAATGCTACTATCCTTTTTTCCACACTTGTGCTTCAAAGTAGCACCATGATATAGCGAGTCTCATATATTGTGCTTCAAAGTAGCACCATGTTCTTCATATAGAGAGTCTCATATGTTGTCACTTTCATATACTAGTGGGAATTTTACGTTATAGAACTTGGCTTGTATATTCCAATGATGGGCTTCATCAAATTGCCCTAGGTCTTCGTGAGCAAGCAAGTTGGATGCACACCCACTAGTTTCTTTTGTTGAGCTTTCATACATTTATAGCTCTAGTGCATCCGTTGCATGGCAATCCCTACTCACTCACATTGATATCTATTGATGGGCATCTCCATAGCCTGTTGATACGCCTAGTTGATGTGGGACTATCTTATCCTTTTTGCCTTCTCCACTACCACCTTTCTATTCCACCTATAGTGCTATATCCATGACTCACGCTCATGTATTGCGTGAAGATTGAAAAAGTTTTGAAAAAGTTAGAGTATGAAACAATTGCTTGGCTTGTCATCGGGGTTGCGCATGATTTAAATACTTTGTGTGGGGAAGATGGAGCATAGCCAGACTATATGATTTTGTAGGGATAACTTTCTTTGGCCATGTTATTTTGAGAAGACATAATTGCTTTGTTAGTATGCTTGAAGTATTATTATTTTCTATGTCAATATAAACTTTTGTCTTGAATCTTTCTAATCTGAATATTCATACCACAATTAAGAAGATTTGCATTGAAATTATGCCAAGTAGCACTCCGCATCAAAAATTCTCTTTTTATCATTTACCTACTCCAGGACAAGCAGGAATTAAGATGGGGATGCATGATATGGAAGTCAACTGTATACACAATTGAAATTGAAATCAACAGAGCTATTGATAAGAGCAAACCTGTTAAAGAAATGTGCGTGAACATACTGATACGTCTCCAACGTATCTATAATTTTTGATTGCTCCATGATATATTATCTACTGTTTTGGACTATATTGGGATTTATTTTCAACTTTTATATTATTTTTGGGACTAACCTATTAACCGGAGGCCCATCCCAGAATTGCTGTTTTTGCCTATTTCAGTGTTTCGGATAAACGGAATATCAAACGGAGTCCAAACGGAATAAAATCTTCGGGAACGTGATTTCCTCACCAAACGTGATCCAGGAGACTTGGACCCTACTGCAAGGGATCAAAGAGGAGGTCACGAGGGTGGGGGCGCCCCCCCTAGGGTGTGCCCCCTGCCTCGTGGGCCCCTCGGTGCTCCACCCGATGTACTCCTTCCTCCTATATATACACACGTACCCCCAAACGATCAGAACAGGAGCCAAAAACCTAATTCCACCGCCGCAACTTTCTGTATCCACGAGATCCCATCCTGGAGCCTGTTCCGGAGCTCCGCCGGAAGAGGGTCATCATCACGGAGGGCTTCTACATCATAATAGCCTCTCTGATGAAGTGTGAGTAGTTTACCTCAGACCTTCGGGTCCATAGTTAGTAGCTAGATGGCTTGTTCTCTCTCTTTGAATCTCAATACAAAGTTCTCCCCCTCTCTCGTGGAGATCTATTTGATGTAATCTTCTTTTTGCGGTGTGTTTGTTGAGATCGATGAATTGTGGGTTTATGATCAAGTCTATCTATGAATAATATTTGAATCTTCTCTGAATTCTTTTATGTATGATTGGTTATCTTTGCATGTCTCTTCGAATTATCCGTTTGGTTTGGCTAACTAGATTGGTAGTTCTTGCCATGGGAGAAGTGCTTAGCTTTGGGTTCGATCTTGCGGTGTCCTTACCCAGTGACAGAAGGGGCAGCAAGGCACGTATTGTATCGTTGCCATCAAGGATAACAAGATGGGGTTTATTTCATATTGCATGAATTTATCTCTCTACATCATGTCATCTTGCTTAAGGCGTTACTCTGTTATAACTTAATACTCTAGATGCATGCTGGATAGCGGTCGATGAGTGGAGTAATAGTAGTAGATGCAGAATCGTTTCGATCTACTTGTCACGGACGTGATGCCTATATACATGATCATGCCTAGATATTCTCATAACTATGCTCAATTCTGTCAATTGCTCAACAGTAATTTGTTCACCCACCGTAGAATACTTATGCTCTTGAGAGAAGCCACTAGTGAAACCTATGGCCCCCGGGTCTATTCTCATCATATCAATCTCCATCACTTTAATATTGTTTTGCTTTTTACTTTGCTTTTACTTTTTACTTTGCATCTTTATACCAAAAATACCAAAAATATTATATCTATCAAATCTCACTCTCGTAAGTGACCGTGAAGGGCTTGACAACCCCTAATCGCGTTGGTTGCGAGTAGCTATCGCTTTGTGCAGGTACGAGGGACTTGAGCGTGGGCTCCTACTGGATTGATACCTTGGTTCTCAAAAACTAAGGGAAATACTTACGCTACTCTGCTGCATCATCCCTTCCTCTTCGGGGAAAACCAATGCAAGCTCAAGACGTAGCACATACCTGCTGTGCCATTGGAGTTTCGATTGGATCCTTCAATTTAAAAATAAGTTTGTATGAGTAAATACAGTGATACAAGAGCAAAGCAATCATAGTTAAAAAAAAGGCGCGCCTAAGCGAGCGCTTAAGCGCGCCTAGGCTCTAGGCGTTGGCATTGCGCATAACTATGCATAATCTATGCATAACTGCGCATAAGCATGCGCATTGGTCAGTAAAGTGCAAGGCGGTGGCAAAACACACAATTAACGCCTAGCGCTTTTTTGAACTATGATAGCAATGGAATCTTAAATTAGAACAATTGTTCTTCAGGTTTAGGCACTTATTCTACATGAACAGAGTACAGTAAGACGCAAGAATATAATACTTAAAAAGAGAAAATGAGCTCATAGACCTTACCACATTCTTGGTTCGGGACCAGTACAAAACAAGGTGTTCCCATTCATCGTCCAGTAAATGTGTCTCCGGAGAACGTAAGGGAATTTGATGAGTTTCTTTGCCGGTGAAGTACGTTTTCTTCAGGTAATTCCGATACTGCCACCAAGCATTCTTGAAGATAGCAGAGGTATTAGCACAGGTTACCTCATCCTGAGTTTCCAAATCGGTCATTCTCTATAGAGAAAAATGGGAAAATTTGTTGTATTATAACCATCATGGAGGTAGGATGTATGGGACGAAGCAAAGTAATTGCCATGAATAACATTACTTACACATAACTCCTGGACAAACACCTGCAACTGGCATTTTCCTTCATCTTCGGTATAATATTTCCAAGATGGGAAGATACGCACATACGATTTAACAACATCAAATGCGATAGATGCTAAACTACGACTAGCTGGTTGTGCTTCCTCCACAGGAATAGGCGTACTAACTGGTGGAGTTGGGGTTCACCGTGATAGTACTGGCCCTTTGGGCACTGGAGCTGCCTTACTAACTGCTCTTGTTTGGGAGCTCTGTGGTCGAGATGGTGTTGTGTCAATAGGAACTGGGTTACTATCGGCTGGGGTTGGGGTTAGATTGGGTGAAGCTGGTTCTCTGTCCATCACAGTAGGGGTACAATCTGCGAGAGTTTGCGTTATGTGTGGTAGGGATGGTTCTTGTGCATGTACAACCGGGGTACTATCTCCACCAAGAGGTAGCACTATTTTATTTGAAGACCGTGTTTTTAGTCCGCTAGATACTTGCATCACCCGCTCCAATTCAAATGGCTGATAAACAAGAAACATAGTTGAATGTACAGACATTGTATGAGAGACAGATGCAATAGATAGTGTGGAAAAAAGAGGACATGAAATAGTTGACATGTATATTGTTTAACTAAAACGGATAGCATGACATAATTTCACATATATGATGTCTATCTAAACTGGATAGCATAGCATAACATAATTCAAAGATATGATGAATAACTAAATAGGATCGCATGACATAATTCACCTATATGTTATCTAAGTAATCAGAATCGCATCATTTAATTCACATATGTGATTTATATGCTAAACAGAGGGCATTCGATGTCTGAACTAAGAACATGGTGTTGAACATTGTGTATATGATGTCTAAACTATGCAATGCAAGACATCGTATGCATGATATGAGCAGTATAACCGTGCCAAGTTAGAGCATACACCTCAGTGGGGGAATAGGACTGGTCATCTGTCTCTGAATCCATCTCTGAGGAGCTATCGGGACCCAACAAGAGATCTGCTTCGACGGGTAGCACTGTCTGTTCTGAAGGCCTTGTTTTCGCTCCAGATTTTTCCATCTCCCACGCAAATGGCTGATTCACAGGAAGAGTAGTTTAATGTACAAACATTGTCGACAAATGGAAATGTAATGAAGAAAAGGATGGGCAAGATATCATTAAAATATATGATGTCTGGTTAAACAGGATGGCATTGCACATTTCACATATATTATGCCTGGCTAAAAGACATGAGACTGCATAATTCCCATATATGATATAGAAACTAAACAGGTGGCATTACAGAACATGTCTAAACTAAGCAGATGACATATATGATGTCAAAAGTAGGCACTGCAAGGCAACATATGCATGATATGACTAACATCATCATGCCAAGGTAGAGCAAACACCTTGGGGGTAAATAGGAGTGGTCAGCGGCGTCTGAATCCGCCTCAGAACAGATATCTTCCTCTGGATTACAATCTGGAGAGGGGTGGGGAGGGTTTGCCATTGAACCCACCATGGAACGATGTCTGCATGACATTGTATTGCCGTGCAAAACTCTTCTCTTTTTCTCTACATGTTCAGCATGACTGTGTACAATATCTAACATGCATACGAAAAAAATATGGTGACATTATGTAAGGAGAGCATGCAGAAATTTAGAGTGATGGTAACAACCAGTGGATCGACGTTTTTCCGTTGAACCAAAATAGCCCTAATGGATCGACGTGGATGTATAGTAATAAGTGATGCAACAAGTGTACAACCTCTTTGCCGTAGTTGTGTCGACCTTAGCATTATTGGGTTGGTCGCTGAAGCAGTTGAGGCAGAGGTGGCTGTCGGAGGTGTGGATGAAGATCTGAGGAATCTGTAGACGGCGTCCAGGGCACTGCTCTCTTGTGATGGATCGTTTTGTCGTTGGAGCAGCTCCGGTGAGCCGTAAGACGTCAAGGCTGAAGCAGCACAAGACAGACATCGTCAATCTCAAGTGGGATTCTAATAGCATCTCCAATACATGATGTAAAATGGATGTAAAATTAACGTCACCAAAAACCACCTGACTACAACAGATGAGGTAAAAACTATTGGCTCTGAACTTAACTGTCGAAACTGAAATTTACAGTGGAATCTTAATGCTACTGTCAAAACTGAACGCAATGGTAGCACAGAGGCACTTGACATGTAGTTTAGGGAGGGCCTGTAGTTCATCTTCAACCTGCACCCCCCTGAGCCGCCAGCCACCACCGGCCGAACCGCCGGCCCCAGCGCCGCCTCGCCGCCCCAAAACAACTCGCCACCGCCGCCCCGGCCAGCCCTCTAGGCCTCCCCCCTGAACCCTAAGATAGATAGTGGGGTACCTCTCCGGCGAGCCCCCGTCCCCGATGCTAGTGGTTCTTCCTTAACTCCGGCGAGCCCCCCAACCCCTGAAAATCGACTGACCCAAAAGTCAATTCAGTCGACTGAAGTGTGGCTTAATCGGAGCAGAGCAGCAGGATGAGCGAGGGGGAGAGTAGCAGCAGCAGCTGGGCAAGCGAGCGATCGAGCGAGAGCCAGAGCAGCAGCAGCAGCTCGAGCGAGCGAGCGAGAGCCAGAGCAGCAGCAGCAGATCCGGCTGGTATGGACGCCGCCGCCGAAGGGACCTCGCATTGGGGGAGAGCCGCCGTGGAGATGTCTCCCGCGGCGCCGGCTTCAAGGTAGCCGCTCCATGGGGGTGCAGGATGGAGCACCGTCGGCGCCGGGAGGTCGAGTTAAGGAGAAGGTGCAATGCGATGAGTGTACAACCTCTTTGGTGGCGCCGAGTAGGACTCGGCTTGGTCCGAGGAGTCAGTGAGGATGCTGCGGTTCCGGTGGAGCAGGTTAAGGCGGCGCTGTGGGGATGGAGCAGCCGTGATAGACGAGGCGATCGTCGGAGCAGCTCCTTGGAGGTGCAGGACGGGATGGCTGAACCGGCGGGACGGCGAGATGGACGACAGATCCTCATCCGGGGAGGTGGACAAGGGACATCGAGCTGTTGTGGTGGACGACGTCGTCGGGGAAGAGGCTCTGGCTGGGCAGCGGTGACGTGGCGGACGGAGGAGGGTGGGGTTTCGCGGCTGGAGCGGAGAGGTTATGGCGGCCTGGGATTTCGAATGGCGAAAAGGGGGTGATGGGAGGGGGTGAAGCATGACTTAGGGACGTGCTTGTCCAAAATGTAGGGTGTGTTACAAAAGTACCCCCCCATCAATTTGAACTAGCGGCCCTTTCGGCTCAGGGTTAGAAGGGGGATTTCGTGTGTCGGGATTTGGCAGCTGGAGGGAGTTTTCGCGCGCGTTGTAATTTCGGGATAGCAAGGCGTGGGTTGTGAAGGCGCCAGTTTTGGGAGCATGATATTTGAATTTTCGGGATATAACAAGACGTAGGTTGAATATTAGGGACAAGCCTAACATGTAGTAATATTGTACTTGTACGTACCAAATCAATTCGCACTTCCCTCAACCAAAAAGAAAACAAAAAAAATAAAACTATTCACACCACACAAAGAGAGAGTCTTGCCCCGTTTTACTATACAAATGCTATTCAAAGCTACTCCCTCCTTCCATCTATATAGGGCCTAATGTGTTTTTCGATGCTAACTTTGACCAAATATTAGAGCAATGATATATGACATGCAACTTACACAAAGCACACCGTTAAATTCGTCTATGAAAGGTTCTTTCAATGATATAATTTTCACATTGTGCGTGTCATGTAATATTAATCATGTCAATAGTCAAAGGCGATCTTAAAAATCTCATTACGCCCTATATAGATGGAAGGAGGGAGTATGAATCCATGTTATGTCCGATTAAATTTTTTTGCTTGCTGTATAATGCATGTAACCTGCTCATACCAACATTTTAGTGCATTCCAGATGTCTATACTACCGCTGCAATTCGAACTAAATTTGAATTCATTTCTCTATTTCAATAAGAATCTACAATCATGATTGTTGCCAACTTCAACCATCATAGTTTCCTTGCTATCCGCCAGATATAAATCGGACGGCCTATAATGCAGGATGGCAGGCACACCATCATCAACAACTCCGTTTTTATAAGAGTAGAGATAAAATATATTAAATGTAGTATAACATGTTCATAACCACACCATGTGTATCACCGTTATATATATTCACACATGCGTCGGTTTGAAACACTATGATAAATTCTTCAAATATCTGAATTCTCTTTTTATAATGAAGTATATATGATCTCTATTCGTCTTTTACCCCCACACAACCCTCTTATCTTTGTAGCTAGCGCTAACTTTCTCTTGTGCATGCACACGCCCGCATCCCTCTCACCCTCCCTCAGCATTCTCTAGCTCCATCGCGCAAATTCGTCTTTTCACTTTAGGTCGTTCACCCACAGTGTGTGTAGGCCCCCCAGCTCCTTCTTTATGGCACACATCGATGGATATGCCTCTCTAGCCAGGTGTGCCTAGCACAAACACAAGCTTCCCCTCTTCTCTTGTCACCGCCCATGCCTCACTCCCACCACTCTTTTCATCATTCTCGTACTCGCACACTCCTCCCCCCTCAATATAGTATGCCTCTCGTACCACCTCCTACATGCATCCCTCTCTCTCTCTCTCTCTATCCTTCTCCTCGTGCCTCATTTGCTTCTAACACACACATGCATGTATATCATCGATCTCCCAAC
>NC_057812.1:126914785-126966639 GCF_018294505.1 Triticum aestivum | reverse complement strand
ATTGATCTTCCTATGTAGTTACGTCTGCTTACCACAGCCACATCGTCCCCCCTCATCATTCGTGCATGCCTCCTGATCCGTCTCTCACACGCACGTGCACAGACAACAAGCAGCCATCTCCTCTCTTATTGATATTGCGGGCGTGCCCTCCGTTTGTCTAGCAAGCCTATCCCACCATTTGTTAGAAGCAACTCCACTACCACCCCCTCCAACACTCTAGCTCTGTCTCTCTCCCAACCTTATTCCTATCCTGCACATATGCATGGATGCCGATCGATCTCCCTTAATACATGAGGCAGATCGATCTCCATAATACATGAGATAGGCCTCTCTCCTCCTCCACACATATACCAGCCATTGTACCTCTATAGTTAATTGAGCCTCCCTCTTCCCCCACCACACACCGATAGTCAAGCGCTGCAGGTAGGTATCCATGCCATAGAGACAAACTGCACATGTCCCATCTCACGTCCCAGTAGGCCAGCCACTCTATATCTTTGACGTGGGCACACACAAATTCGATGGCACTCTTTATTGATCGCACGCGCGCACACACACATCATCCCTCTCTTCGATTCTATGGACACCTCAATACGATGATACCTCCACTCTCTTCTCGTGGATCTCCCCCTCTATATATATGTTATATCCAGGACTCTATTTCACACACATTGCATATGTTACATTTTTTGATTGACCCCCCCCCCAAAAAAAAACTCTCAAGAACCCACACTATATCTCTCTAGGTTTGTATCTCTCTCACACAACCCCACGTAGGTGGTGTACGTATACAAGAAGAGAATAGGTGCACCGTGCACGTACTCACGCTTCGTGCCCAGCCACACCCGCGCGGGTACACGGTGGAGCTCATTTCTTTACGAAATAGCAGCCCACGTGCTAATTTGAACGCCTGTAGCGGTTGTTTACCTAGGGAGGTCGTGTACCATGCATGCACGAAACAAAGTTCGACTTGATGCGTTGCCGCGTTATTTTTAAATAAAGTTATAGCGCTCAATGGCATGTACATAGAATACAAAACGATTTTTATGGAGAAAAAGGTAGTCCGCTCACTATATACAATGGAGCATGCCTGCCTGGTTTATCGCTCTTCAGAGTATCTCACACAAGGCTGTGGTGGCCTCTCTCTCTCACTGTTGGTCACTGATCCGGCCACATCCCGTCCACCGGGGGAAAGGGAGTGCGGTGGCCTCTCTCTCTCTCTCACCGTTGGTCACTGATCTGGCCGCATCCCGTCCGCCGGGGGAAAGGGAGGAAGTGCATCATTTCTCTGTTCGACGGCGTCGAGGCAGCACATCCCGATCTATGGTACACGTCGTTCTCTCTGACCAAGCTCCGGCGCGGCAGGGCCTACGCCACCTGCTCGCAGATTCCGCCCGCCGCCGCTCACCTAGTTACATCCCGACGACCTCCAGGTATCCCCTCCGGCCTTACTCCACTACCCGTCTTCCCACGTCGCTGCATGTGGGTCTTCCATAGTTCTTTGCCTAAAACGTAGCTCGTCCTGCGTACTTTCCATATTGTATTCTCGTCCTCACACCATTTTAGACAAACACGACTGTGTTGTTATCTTCCCTTAGGATAAGGAATATGCTTCTTTTTTGTCGTCGCATGTGTCATCAACTGCTATTGGCCAGTAATTGTTTCCTTTCTACCTTTTTTTGCAAACAGGGCTATCCATTTCACCTCGTTGCTATTGCGACCTTTTGGTGAACTGCACAAATCACTTTTTTCTTAAGAGTGTTTTGTGCAGTTGTACTAAAATGTCACATGGGCAACGTCTCTACATTTCAGTGCGACTGCACAGAGGGAGATTGGTTTTGCAAAATCCTCCTCATCCAACTCCGAGCCTAATCTTCTCCAACTAGTTAGTCTTAAGAGAGACTGCAAAGGTGACCAGCTTCTATTTGTGTGTTTATTGTTTCATCAGCAGTCCTCTATTATCGTAATCACACTTAATATCTTTGGAACATGGACGCTCAGCTCTATTTTAGTGGAACTGCACAAAATGATCGGAATGTTGCATGCTCCAGACAGCTACTTTTTTCCCAACATGCCTTGTTGATTTAGACAGAGCTGGGGGGACGTTGCTGCCAATGAAAGCATGGATCTATTTTATTTTAGCACCTTCTCACAACTATGTCTTCAGTTGTGATGTAATTATTAGCTCTGATCTGCTAATAATTGACATGCATTAGCATGGAAGTTAGTTTTTTATTGTTTCCGAAAAAGCATTGATGGCAAGACACGCAAAACAAAAGCTGAAACCTCACACCATTGTACAATTTCATGTCGTTGGAAAATTATTTGTATAGTACGTCAATTATGTAAACAAATTATGGAAGCTTGATAGCATTGCCAGAAGCCTCTTCATCATCCAGGTCCATGTGCCATGCACAAAATTATACTCCTTCGTTCCTAAATATTTGTCTTTTTACAAATTTCAAACGGGCATATTTTAGAGTGTAGATTCACTCATTTTGCTTCGTATGTGTACTCCCTCTGTTCCTAAATATTCTATTCGTCTTTCTAGAGATTTCAACAAGTGACTACATACGGAGCAAAATGAGTGAATCTACACTCTAAAATATGTCTACATACATCTGTATGTGACAGTCCATTTGAAATCTCTAAAAAGACAAATATTTGAGTAGTCACTCGTTGAAATCTCTAGAAAGACAAATACTCCGGAGTATATTTAAGAACCGAGGGGGTAGTGCACAACCGCATGGGAGAGTCAGCCGGTCGTTGCGCCGCATTAATAATGAGTAATGAGCAGTCAAATCATAAGCCCCACCTTTCCCACTGTAAGTTGCTCTGAAGAAGCAACCATCAATACGCTCTTCTTTGAATCCGCTCATACTACTCCATCCGTCACTATTTATACAGCGCGCTTCAGAAAAAAGAAAAAAATATGTGGGACCAAGGCGACTAGTGATCAGCCTGAAAAATAGCATTGGTAGTTATAGCACGCCGTCTATTACTAGGGGGAATAATGCATACACACAAGCATGCAGTGCTTCCACCCCGGGTACACACATGCATGCACTTACTCCACTCTGTAGTAGTACAGTACATGGAGAGAAAATTGTGGACTTGATTGCGGTTACCACACCCTAATTAATTGAGCATTAAACCAAACGCGTCTAAAGTCTCTTTGGTGGTGGAAATGCATTGAGAGAAATGCATCATAATGAAGCGTGCCCTGTAAACTGTGACGGAGGGAGGAGTAGTATGAAGGTGCAAAACCAAGTACGTGTATGGCCAGTCGGTCAACGCACCTCCTCTTGGCATATCACTGACATGTGGGACAGGAGTGTGAGCAAACCGATCTCAATTGACGGCAAAGAGCCAACCCGCCGTTCCTTGAGAGAGACGAGGAGCGAGAACACATAGACGGGCTCGCACGGAGGCCAAGATATATTCGAGCATGGTTGGTTGATCGATATCATTCATTACATGTTGGGCTGTCGTTTTCTGCCCTTCTCCGGAATAAACGTGTACTTTATCAGAGATAAAAAAATAAGAGTACAGACGCTCCACCATGCGGTTCTAGTAGTAGTACTACTCATACTACTACGCTTGGCTCTTCGCCTCTTCGTGAAGTCGAACAATGATGGTACTCCGCATGTTGGGTACTACAGTGTATGCCTCTGACAATCTGACACCGAATGGACTGATGCATATCCACCGAGGGTAGGTTGCATTAGTCACAAGGCGTAAGTGAGCTTCACCTTGTCCTAAAAGCTTCTCCTCGTTCTGCGAGTTGGCGGGACACACCAAAAAGTAGTGCTAGTCCATACTCCCTCCTTTCCGGTTAATATGGCTTAATCTTTTTTGCGGGCAAATGAGAGAGCTTTATTCATATATAAGCATTCTTAGGATGATCAGCCAAGACACTGGTCACTAGGAAGCGAGGTACCCCGCAAAAAAAGAAGTAGGAAGCGAGATGTTTCATCAAGCCAGCTCTCGGCGACATTCAAAGTGCAGCAAGCACGGTTCGCATGAAGATGCGCCGCAAGGTTTGCTGACCTGTTTACATGTTGAATAACAAAAAAAGAGGAAATATTACCGAGCGCTACTATTTGTAACAGGATATGAGCCAGAATTAAACGAGAATTGTGGCGAGTGTTCCATGCAATCAACTTCCATTATCACATGCGAGAACCCTCGAAGAGAACCAAATGTGTTGAAGATTGCTTTATCACATTTTAAAATTATAATAAGAGTGCAGACGCTCCTCCATCCGGTTCCTAGTACTAGTATAGTACGTACCTTTATAGACTATAGTAGTAGTACTAGTAAACTTTGCGCTTGGTTGTTCGCCTATTCGGGAAGTCGAACAATAATAGCACTAGTAGTATAGTGTATGCTTCTGGTAATCTGACACCGAATTAACTGTTGCACGTCCTGTTGGGGATCGTAACAGAAATTTAAAATTTTCTACGCATCACCAAGATCAATCTATGGAGTAATCTAGAAACGAGGGGAAGGAGAGTGCATCTACATACCCTTGTAGATCGCTAAGCGTAAGCGTTCAAGTGAACGGGGTTGATGGAGTCGTACTCGTCATGATCCAAATCACCGATGATCCTAGCGCCGAACAGACGGCACCTTCGCGGTCAACACACATACGGAACAGAGACGTCTCCCACGCCTTGATCCAGCAAGGAGGAAGGAGAGGTTGAGGAAGAGAGTCTAACAGCAGCACGATGGCGTGGTGGTGATGGAGTGGCAGTTCTCCGGCAGGGCTTCGCCAAGCTCACGCGGAGGAGGTGAGGTATTGGAGGGGAGGGGCTGCGCCAACAGGTTCAAGGGTGTGGCCACCCTCCCACCCCTCCACTATTTATAGGTGGGGAGAGAGGGGGCCGGCCCCCCTTTGATCCCATCTAGGGTTGGGGGCGGCGGCCAAGGGGGGAGGAGTGCCTCCCAAGTCAAGTGGAGGCCCTCCCCCTTAGGGTTTCCCCTCTCCCGTGCGCATGGGCCTTGGGAGGGCTGGTGCCCTTGGCCCATTAAGGTTAGGGCGCCCCCCTACAGCCCATGCTTCTGTATTGGACGTGGTGGAACATTTTCCGGACCTCCGGACCCCTCCGGAATCCTCCGGAACCTTCCGGAAGCTTCCCGATACAATACCAGAAAAAACTGAACTTTTCCCGGAACCCGGACAACAACTTTCCATATATAAATATTTACCTCCGGACCATTCCAGAACTCCTCGTGACGTCCGGGATCTCATCCGGGACTCCAAACAAGATTCGGTAATCACATACAAGTCTTCCTAATAACCCTAGTGTCATCGAACCTTAAGTGTGTAGACCCTACGGGTTCGAGAACCATGCAGACATGACCGAGACAACTCTCCGGCCAATAACCAACAGCGGGATCTGGATACCCATGTTGGCTCCCACATGTTCCACGATGATCTCATCAGATGAACCATGATGTCAAGGATTTAATCAATCCCGTATACAATTCCCTTTGTTCAGCGGTATAGTACTTGCCCGAGATTCGATCGTCGGTATCCCGATACCTTGTTCAATCTCGTTACCGGCAAGTATCTTTACTCGTTCCATAACACATCATCCCGTGATCAACTCCTTGGTCACATTGTGCACATTATGATGATGTCCTACCGAGTGGGCCCAGAGATACCTCTCCGTTTACACGGAGTGACAAATCCCAGTCTCGATTCGTGTCAACCCAACAGACACTTTCAGAGATACTTGTAGTGAACCTTTATGGCCACCCAGTTACGTTGTGACGTTTGGTACACCCAAAGCAGTCCTACGGTATCCGGGAGTTGCACAAGCTCATGGTCTAAGGAAATAATACTTGGCATTAGAAAAGCTTTAGCATATGAACTACACGATCTTTGTTCTAGGCTTAGGATTGGGTCTTGTCCATTACATAATTCTCCTAATGATGTGATCCCGTTATCAACGACATCCAATGTCCATGGTCAGGAAACTGTAACCATCTATTGATCAACGAGCTAGTCAACTAGAGGCTTACTGGGAACATGGTGTTGTCTATGTATCCACACATGTATCTGAGTTTCCTATCAATACAATTCTAGCATGGATAATAAATGATTATCATGAACAAGGAAATATAATAATAACCAATTTATGATTGCCTCTAGGGCATATTTCCAACAGTCTCCCACTTGCACTAGAGTCAATAATCTAGTTCACATCGCCATGTGATTAACACTCACAGGTCACATCGCCATGTGACCAACATCCAAAGAGTTTACTAGACTGAATAATCTAGTTCACATCACTATGTGATTAACACTCAATGAGTTCTGGGTTTGATCATGTTATGCTTGTGAGAGAGGTTGTAGTCAACGGGTCTTGCCATATTCAGATCCCTATGTATTTCGCAAAACTTTATATCATAGATGCCGCTACCACGTTCCACTTGGAGCTATTCCAAATTGTTGCTCCATTATACGTATCAGGTATATCTACTCAGAGCTATCCAGATAGGTGTTAAGCTCGCATCGACATAACTCTTTACGTCGAACTCTTTATCACCTCCATAACCGAGAAACATTTCCTTATTCCTCTAAGGATAATTTTTGACCGCTATCCGGTGATCCACTCCTAGATCACCTTTGTACCCTCCTGCCAGACATGTGGCAAGGCACACATCAGGTGCGGTACTCTGCCGTGGTCAATCTTCGAGTCTTACTCAACTTCACACCTTACAACTCAGGTAAGAACCCCTTCTTTGACTGATCTATTTTGAACTCCTTCAAAAACATGTCAAGGTGTGTGTTCTTTGAAAGTATCATCAGGCGTCTTGATCTATCTCTATAGATCTTGATGCCCAATATGTAAGCAGCTTTATCCAGGTCTTCCTTTGAAAAACACTCTTCAAACAACCGTTTATGCTTTCCAGAAATTCTACATTATTCGGATCTACAATATGTCATCCACATATACTTATCAGAAATGTTTTAGTGCTCCCACTCACTTTCTTGTAAATACAAGTTTCTAAAAAACATTGTATAAACCTAAAAGCTTTGATCACTCCATCAAAACATATATTCCGATTCCGAGATGCTTGCTCTAGTCCATAGAAGGATTGCTGGAGCCAGCATACCTTTTAGCATCCTTAGGATCGATAAAACCTTTTATTGTATCACATACAACTTTTCTTACGAAAACTAGTAAGAAAACTTGTTTTGACATCCATCTGTAAGATTTCATAATCGAAAAATACAGCTAATGATAACATGATTCCGACGGACTTAAGCATCGCTACGGGTGAGAAATTCGCATCGTAGTCAACTCCTTGAACTTGTGAAAAGACTCTTTCCCACAAGTCGAGCTTCATAGACGGTAACATTACCGCCCACGTTCGTCTTCTTCTTAAAGATCCATTTATCTCAATGGCTTGCCGATCATCGGGCAAGTCCACCAAAGTCCATACTTTGTTCTGATATATGGATCCTATCTCGGATTTCATGCCTTCTAACCATTTGTCGGAATACGGGCCCACCATCGCTTCTCCATAGCTCGTAGGTTCATTGTTGTCTAACAACATGATATCTAAGACAGGATTACCGTACCACTTAGGAGTAGTACATATCCTTGTCGACCTACAAGGTTTGATAGCAACTTGATCCGAAGCTTCATGATCACTATCATTAACTTCCTATTCAACAGACGTAGGCGCCACAGAAAACATCTTTCTGTGTTGCATCACTCTCTGGTTGAATTAAAGGTTCGACAACCTCATCAAGTTCTATCTTCCTCCCACTCCATTCTTTCGAGAGAAACTCCTTCTCGAGAAAGGACCCGTTCTTAGCGACAAACAATTTGCCCTCAGATCCGAGATAGAAGGTATACCCAACTATCACCCTTGGGTATCCTATGAAGATGTGTTTGTCCGCTTTGGGTTCGAGCTTCTCCGGCTGAATCCCTAAGCATCACATCCCCAAACATTAAGAAACGACAACTTTGGTTTCTTGCCAAACCAATGTTCATATGACGTCGTCTCAACGGACTTAGATGGTGTCCTATCTAAAGTGAATGCAGCTGTCTCTAACGCATAACCTCAAAATGAAAACAGTAGATTGGTAAGAGACATCATAGATCGCACCATATCTCATACGGTTCGATTACGACGTCTGGACACACCATTACCTTGTGGTGTTCCAGGTGGCTTCAACTGTGAAACAATTCCACAATGTCTTAAGTGATTGCCAAACTCATAACTCTGAAAATCCCCTTTTGATCAGATCATAGGAACATGATCTTATTGTTATGATGATTTTTAACTTCACTCTGAAATCGCTTGAACTTTTCAAACGTTTCAGACTTGTGCTTCATTAAGTAGATATACCTATATCTACCCAAATCGTCAGTGAAGATGAGAAAATAGCGATATCCACTGCACGCTTCAATTCTCATTGGATCACATGCATCAGCATGCATGATTTCCAACAAGTCACTTGCTTGTTTCATTGTACCTGAAAACGGGGTCTTAGTCATCCTACCCATGAGGCATGGCACGCATGTGTCAAGTGATTCAAAATCAAGTGACTCCAAACATCCATCGACATGGAGTTTCTTCATGCATCTTACGCCAATATGACCTAAGCGGCAGTGCCACGAGAAAGTGATACTATCAACTCTACATCTTTTGGCGTGAACATGTGTATTACCACGACCGAGATTCAATGAACCATTCACATAGGGTGCATGACCATGAAAGGTATCATTCATGTAAACAGAATAACCATTATTCTCTAACTTAAATGAATGACCGTATTGCAATGAACATGATCTAATCATATTCATGCTAACCGTAGACACCTGATAACATTTATCTGGGTTCAATACTAATCCCGAAAGCAGATGGAGCGTGCGATGGTGATCTCATCAACTTTGGGAACACTTCCAACACACATCGTCACCTCGCCCTTAGCCAGTCTCCGTTTAGTCCGTAGCTTTTGCTTCAAGTCACCAATAATAGCAACTGAACCGGTATCCAATACCCAGGTGCTACCAGGAGTACTAGTGAGGTACACATTAATAACACATATATACTTTGAAGTTGCCAGCCTTCTTATCTACCATGCATTTGGGGTAATTCCGCTACCAGTGGTCGTTCCCCTTACAATAGAAGCATTTAGTCTCGTGTTTGGGTTCAAACTTGGGTTCCTTCACTGGAGCGGCAACTGGTTTGCCATCCATGAAGTTTCCCTTCTAGCCCTTGCCCTTCTTGAAACCAGCGGTCTTATTAAACCATCAACACTTGATGCTCCTTCTTGATTTCTACCTTTTGTGGTCTTAAGCACCGCGAACAGCTCCGGGATCAACTCCATCCCTTGCATGTCATAGTTCATCATGAAGATCTAGTAGCTTAGTGATAGTGGCTAGAGAACTCTATCAATCACTATCTTATCTGGAAGTTTAACTCCCACTTGATTTAAGTGATTGTAGCACCCAGACATTCTAAGCACATGCTCACTAGCTGAGCTATTCTCCTCCATCTTGTTGGCAAAAGAACTTGTCAGAGGTCTCATACCTCTCAACACGGGCATGAGCCTGAAATCCCAATTTCAGCTCTTGGAACATCTCATATGTTTTATGGCGTTCAAAAACGTCATTGGAATCCCGATTCTAAGCCGTAAAGTATGGTGCACTAAACTATCAAGTAGTCATTAGGATGTGTCTGTCATGTGTTCACAACATCCACAGACGACGTTGTAGGGGTTTGCACATCGAGCGGTGCATCAAAGACATAAACCTTCTGTGTAGCAGTGAGGACACTCCTCAGACTACGGACCTAGTCCGCATCATTGCTTACAATATCTTTCAACTTAATCTTTCTCTAGGAACGTATTGAAACAGGGAGCTACAACGTGAGATATTTATCTACAACATATTTGCAAATACAATTTAGACTATGTTCATGATAATTGAGTTCATCTAATCAAATTATTTAATGAACTCCCACTCAGATAGACATCCCTCTAGTCATCTAAGTGAAACATGATCCGAATCGACTAGGCCGTGTCCGATCATCACGTGAGACGGACTAGTCATCAGCGGTGAACATCTCATGTTGATCGTATCTTCTATACGACTCATGTTTGACCTTTTGGTCTTCCATGTTCCGAGGCCATGTCTGTCCATGCTAGGCTCGTCAAGTCAACCTAAGTGTTTCGCATGTGTCCCGAGGCCATGTCTGTACATGCTAGGCTCGTCAACACCCGTTGTATTTGAACGTTAGAATCTATCACACCCGATCATCACGTGGTTCTTCGAAACAACAAACCTTCACAACGGTGCACAGTTAGGGGGAACACTTTTCTTGAAATTTTAGAGAGGGATCATCTTATTTAAGCTACCGTCGTTCTAAGCAAATAAGATGTAAAACATGATAAACATCACATGCAATCAAATAGTGACATGATATGGCCAATATCATTTTGCTCCTTTTGATCTCCATCTTCGGGGCTCCATGATCATCGTTGTCACCGGCATGACACCATGATCTTCATCATCATGATCTCTATCATCGTGTCTTCTTGAAGTTGTCACGTCATCTATTACTTCTACTACTATGGCTAACGCTTTAGAAATAAAGTAAAGTAATTACATGACGTTTATGTTGACACGCAAGTCATAAATAAATTAAGACAACTCCTATGGCTCCTGCCAGTTGTCGTACTCATCGACATGCAAGTCGTGATTCCTATTACAAGAACATGATCAATCTCATACATCACATATATCATTCATCACATCCTTTTGGCCATATCACATCACAAGGCATATGCTGCAAAAACAAGTTAGACGTCCTCTAATTGTTGTTGCAAGTTTTTACGTGGCTGCTATAGGTTTCTAGCAAGAATGTTTCTTACCTACGCGAAAACCATAACGTGATATGCCAATTTATATTTACCCTTCATAAGGACCCTTTTCATCGAATCCGATCCGACTAAAGTGGGAGAGACAGACACCCGCTAGCCACCTTATGCAACTAGTGCATGCCAGTCGGTGGAACCAGTCTCACGTAAGTGTACGTGTAAGGTCGGTCCGGGCCGCTTCATCCCACGATGCTGCTGAATCAAGATAAGACTAGTAACGGCAAGTAAATTGACAATATTGACGCCCACAACTGCTTTGTGTTCTACTCGTGCATAGAAACTACGCATAGACCTAGCTCATGATGCCACTGTTGGGGATCGTAGCAGAAATTTAAAATTTTCTACCCATCACCAAGATCAATCTATGGAGTAATCTAGCAACGAGGGGAAGGAGAGTGCATCTACATACCCTTGTAGATCGCTAAGCGGAAGCGTTCAAGTGAACGGGGTTGATGGAGTCGTACTCGTCGTGATCCAAATCACCGATGATCCTAGCGCCGAACGGCCGGCACCTCCGCGGTCAACACACATACGGAACGGAGACGTCTCCCATGCCTTGATCCAGCAAGGAGGAAGGAGAGGTTGAGGAAGAGAGTCTAACAGCAGCACGACGGCGTGGTGTTGATGGAGTGGCAGTTCTCCGGCAGGGCTTCGCCAAGCTCACGCGGAGGAGGTGAGGTATTGGAGGGGAGGGGCTGCGCCAACAGGTTCAAGGGTGTGGCCGCCCTCCCACCCCTCCACTATTTATAGGTGGGGAGAGAGGGGGTCGGACCCCCTTAGATCCCATCTAGGGTTGGGGGCGGCGGCCAAGGGGGGAGGAGTGCCTCCCAAGTCAAGTGGAGGCCCTCCCCCTTAGGGTTTCCCCTCTCCCATGCGCATGGGCCTTGGGAGGGCTGGTGCCCTTGGCCCATTAAGGTTAGGGCGCCCCCCTATAGCCCATGCTGCTGTATTGGACGTGGTGGAACATTTTCCGGACCTCAGGACCCCTCCGGAATCCCCCGGAACCTTCCAGAAGCTTCCCGGTACAATACCGGAAAAAACCGAACTTTTCCCGGAACCCGAACAACAACTTTCCATATATAAATCTTTACCTCCGGACCATTCCGGAACTCCTCATGACGTCCGGGATCTCATCCGGGACTCCAAACAACATTCGGTAATCACATACAAGTCTTCCTAATAACCCTAGCGTCATCGAACCTTAAGTGTGTAGACCCTACGGGTTCGGGAACCATGCAGACATGGCCGAGACAACTCTCCGGCCAATAACCAACAGCGGGATCTGGATACCCATGTTGGCTCCCACATGTTCCACGATGATCTCATCGGATGAACCACGATGTCAAGGATTTAATCAATCCCGTATACGATTCCCTTTGTCTAGCGGTATAGTACTTGCCCAAGATTCGATCGTCGGTATCCCGATACCTTGTTCAATCTCGTTACCGGCAAGTCTCTTTACTCGTTCCGTAACACATCATTCCGTGATCAACTCCTTGGTCACATTGTGCACCTTATGATGATGTCCTACCGAGTGGGCCCAGAGATACCTCTCCGTTTACACGGAGTGACAAATCCCAGTCTCGATTCGTGCCAACCCAACAGACACTTTCGGAGATACCTGTAGTGAACCTTTATAGCCAACCAGTTACGTTGTGACGTTTGGTACACCCAAAGAACTCCTACGGTATCCGGGAGTTGCACAATCTCATGGTCTAAGGAAATAATACTTGACATTAGAAAAGCTTTAGCATATGAACTACACGATCTTTGTGCTAGGCTTAGGATTGGGTCTTGTCCATTACATCATTCTCCTAATGATGTGATCCCGTTATCAACGACATCCAATGTCCATGGTCAGGAAACTGTAACCATCTATTGATCAACGAGCTAGTCAACTAGAGGCTTACTAGGGACATGGTGTTGTCTATGTATCCACACATGTATCTGAGTTTCCTATCAATATAATTCTAGCATGGATAATAAACGATTATCATGAACAAGGAAATATAATAATAACCAATTTATTATTGCCTCTAGGGCATATTTCCAACACGTCCACCGCCTGAGCGAGGGAGAGCTTGCATTATTCAAAAGTTTCTCCTTGTCCTGCGAGCCACCGCGCGCAAGCTTCTCCCGTCCTGCAACCTTCTCCTTGTTCGGCAAGTTGACGGGACACAACAAAGTAATGCTAGTCCATACTGCCTCCTCTCCGGTTCATATGGCTTAATTTCAAACGAGATAAATACATTGTTTGTCACTGTATATTTGTAAAAATACGGTCAGTGGACTTCATAATATGCTCATTGCACTCAATATATATATTTTCTGGTGTTTATACGGTCACTAGCTCACCCTGACTGAGTATGTGTGTGCATGCACATGTAGGTTGAGCACTTGAGCGTGACCGTGTGTGTTCCGTCTTGTGCTCGGACATGCATGCATTAGGGAGTCGCGCGTGTTTTTGCGTCCATGTGTACGTGTGACTGTTGCATACACGTAGGGGGAGTACGTGTAGGGGCACTAAGGAGCAATCAAATCACACAGTAAGTTAGTCGAAAGAAGCAACCATCATTTCACTCTTGAATGACACGTACACAATATAAAATGGTTGATATGGAGAGAAAAGGAAAACCACTATATATACACTAGCGGGAGCCTAAGCTACAAGCCTGCTTGCTTAGGTTGCTTTCTTCACAAGCATAGAACGACGGGCCTGATCCCGCAGCTGGGGGAAGGGAACAATGTACTGCGTAGACGCGGTCGACATCGGCGAGGGAGAAAACCCACAGTCGGTGCATCCCAATCGGGGGTCACCATGGTATGGGCCGATGCCGCGTCCCAACCGCCCTTCTAGCTACAGCCCGACGTCCCAGGTAGTCCATCTTCCTTTTGGAGCCGGCTTGCTCCACTGCCGTAGCTCCATCTGCATGTCGATCTTTCTCTACTTCTACCGGCTTCTACTTGTGATGAGTTTATGTCTCATGAACTAGTGCCAGTACTATTATTCTAATCACACTTCTTCAATATCTTTGCCATCAGGGATGCTCAGGTCGATTTTAGTGGAACTGCACAAAAGCATCGTATGATCCGAGGGTGCCAGCCATATTTCCTTCGACAGGTTCTACCTGGCCAGGAACTTAAATCATGTTTAGGGTTTAGGGTTTAAGTCGTAGTGACCCCATCAGTAGTTTTTCTTTCATACACGCTCTCACAACTTTTTTCTTTAGTTGTGAAGTAAATATTGGCTATGATCTGTGAATCATTGAGATGCATCAGCATGCGTGTTAGTTTTTCTTTGTATTTGATGGAATGTTGTAATGGAGTGAAAGTTTTCGTTTTTCTGGAGAAAAAAATGGAAACGGAGAGAAACCAACGTTTCGTTTTGTTGGATCGCGCCATCGAGCAAAACCAACGTTTAAATCACATATGTCGTGTTCGTGTCTCACCCTCCTCCAAGGCTCGACCCCACACGGTCGCTCGGCATGCCACTCACCGCAAACCGAGTATACGATAACTTTCCTGCCTGCTTGTCGATGGATCGTGCCATGAAGTACTAGCACTACTCGAAGAGATTGACGAGTTGGGGGAGGACAGCTAGTTTTAGCATGAACTTCCAAGAACTTTTTACATGCATGTTGTAGCCGGCTATTGCGACCTTTGAACGCGGAGCAGCCGCGTGCACCCGAAAGCGGCGCGGGCGACGCTCTCTCGGCCGGCGCGCTGCTTCAATGCCGGCGCCAGTGAGAGGTCGCGTCTGCTCTGGCCGGGCATGAATGTGGCACTGACCGTTTCGGGCGGGAAGCACGCGCGGGTGATGAAGAGGGTTCGGGTTGGTCAGGACCGCCTGCGGCAGTGGTCCGGACTTGCACAAACAAGAGATGTTGTATGTTAATATTGCTGCGTATATAATTAACAATGTAAATAATGTGCCAGTTGGACAAGTATGATTGGAGATGGAGATGCAAACGGAATTTTACGTAAACACGGATATGCATGTCTATGTCTATGTGTGTGTGCGCGACGACTCTCACGACCTGGAAGCAGGGGCGTGTTTTTGATCGAGTTTTCTTTCTTGGTACGTTAGAAAATCAGTTTGTACAATAAATAAAGAGTTTCGTTTCGTACTTACACAATTTAAAACGATTGTTATGGAGATAATAAGAAAACCACTCCACTATATATTAGTCGTATGCACGAGAGTACTATATGGACGCAGCTTCATTGACTTAGTGCACCTGCCTTTGGATTCATGACAGGTGGGCCCAAAATGTGGCTGGCTCACCTGTCATACAGCGAAAAGCAGGTGTAGTGAAGGCACCGGAGCTCAGTCCGTACTACAGTAGTATATATATAAGCGGGAGCCTCAGCGCTTGTTTGTCAGGACCCCGATTCCAAGTCACATCGATCTAGCCGGTAACACCTCATATCACTTTGTGGCCTCACGCACGGTATCCCACGGGTGTCGCCTTACCATGGCCCGGGACCGTTTGCGCCTTTCGGCTCACGTATATGATAGTGTCGCTAGCATCCATATGACAGAGAACCCGGGCCGACATGGCTAGTCGTGAACCCAAAGTGGCACAGACCTATGGAGACAGGCATACATGAATCACATCGAGCATGTCGGTCATCAGCGAGTGATTCCGGGCTATAGCACTGGACTAACAGGACTCCGGGGAACCCGGGCTGTAGCAGGCTAGGCAGGACTCCGGATATCACTGCGTGACATTTCCCCAAAGGGACAGACATAGGAACAAAGTGAAACACATGCTGGCCAGTCAAGTGTCCTGAGCAGTAGTGCTGGGCTAGCAGGACTCGAGTGAACCGGGCTGTAGCGGACTACTATGGCTCGAGGAACACTAGACTACATTTTCCCATAAGAAAGGCTGCTAAGGATAAACAACTAGATTGTGGGATCCCACTCATACCAAGCATTTCAATCATACACACAATATGCCCGATATGAGTACATACAACATGGCATCACAACAGAACTCTACAACTCAAGTACTTTATTTAAAGGCTCCAGAGAGCCATACATAACATGTTCATACAGATCGGGGTCACATGACCCGACACTCAAGTCATACAATCATACAAGCACATGCAGAAGCAACTAGTCTGAGTACAGACTCTAGAAAGAAAGAAGGCTTCTCGAAGCCTGTCTATCTACATAGGGCCCTCCATGGCCAGGATCACCACCTGGGTGGCTAGTCACTCGTCGACGTCAAGGTCTACGTAGAACCCATCGGAGGGGGCGGTGTTGTCGTCTGAAAACAGTAATTAAACAAACATGAGTACAAAGGTACTCAGCAAGTCTTACATTAGAACCTACTAAACATGCTTATTCTCAAGAAGGTGGTGGGGTTAATGCAGCAAGCCAGCTTTGACTCTTGGCTAAGCTATCCTACGGAACTCCACCAGTAAAATAGTTTTCGCACACGAGTCCACTACTCACCAACACAATACTACACTGGGGATCCTCCCTCGTCATCCTACGAGAGGGCCATCCTCGATACTCACACTTATCTTGAGTCTTTTAGTAGTATCCATTAACTTGTCTATGAACTGTATAGGCAACCAAGTAGTCCTTTACCGTGGACGCGGCTATTCGAATAGTTTTATACCCTGCAGGGGTGTACTTCTTCATACACGCTTTCACCACTTACCGCCGCTTACACGACATGTACTCGGCAACCTTCAAGCGGAAGCCCAGTGAGGGTGTCGGCCACGGCCTACCTAAACACTTAAGTCTCTAGTCCAGGTTTATCACCTATCCAGGTTCCATCCGCAGGGAGTCCGGCCGAGGTTTCCACATACGGCCCCGAACGATGTGAACAGGGTTCCGAGATGCCTAACGGGCGCCTGGCATACCCGGCCACGGTGTATCTACCGCAACATAGCCCACCCCTAGGGTCAGCGCTACGCACGGCCGCCAACACATAACCTACAAACACCAGAAACTATTTGCAACTCCTGGACAGAGTACTAGGGTGATTAAGAAGCCGAGAGGGTCCATTGGTTTCGGGCCCAATGTACGGTAGTAACTGCATCTTAAATCACACATACAGATCTCAGTTCTTAGGGACGGCCTCAATGAAACAACCCACCATGTACTCCTACATGGCCTCTCATCGATACCTTTACCAAAACATGTTCAACACATCCCTCACATTACCGACATAAGCAGTTCACTCTAGCCCATCACCCAGATGAACCAGACCTGACACAACTCTAAGCATAGCAGGCATAGCAAGGTAGGAATCACATACATGGCTCAATCAACTCCTACACATGCTAGTGGGTTTCATCTAGTTACTGTGGCAATGATAGGTCATGCAGAGGATAAGGGTTCAACTACCGTAGCACACAGCAGATTGAAACGTGTTGTCTTAATGCAGTAATCAAGAGCAGAAGCAAGAACATGGGTTGTATCGGAATGATCAATGGTTGCTTGCCTGATGGAGTGGTAGTGGGATACTGCCCTTCAGTTGGATACTCGTGAATATCCTCGGAGGCAGAACCTACCATGAAGAACACATCGGAACACAATCAACACATGTCGATATACAACAATATGATGCATGCTATGATATGGCAATATGAATGTGTCTTGGCCTAATGCAAGCTATAACAGAAAGGATTGAACTTATTTGAATCAAAGATTCAATTATTAGCTCATTAAACATGGCCTTAATAGTGCATTTCCTTATTCTTCTTAAACAGCAAGGTAAACTTGTTTTGTCATGCATGAAACCATTACATATGGATAGATTGAATTTTTCTGATCATTTTTCATATATAAATCTTTGCATTTGGAGCTATGGTTGATTTTCTATGATTTTTAGAAGTTTTGACTATTTTCTGGAATTTCTTTATAAGAATAATTCCAGTAATTTAATTACTGCGTCAGCATTACGTCAGGGTGACGTCAGTGGTCAACGGGGACGTCCAGGTCAAACCTGACTGGTGGGTCCCGCATGTCAGTAGTTAATTAAGCTAATTATTTTTAGTTAAAACTAATCTGATTTAGTTAACAGAGGGGGCCCACTTGTCATTGACTCAGGGGAGTCAAACTGGGGTCAAACCCCTGGTCAGTGGGGCTAATCCCGCCGGCGTTGAGCCGGCGGCGAGGCTGAGATGGCGGAGGGCTTCGGATTTGGTCCCCTGGTGACCAAATCGACAGCGGAGACGTGCTACGCGTAGCTGGGGCTCGCGCGCATCTAGTGGGGCAAGTGGGAGGAGCTGGGGTGGAGCGAGCTCGCCGGAATCGAGCTCGTGGCGGCGGCCGGAGTTCGGGCGGGGTTGGTTTCGAGGCTACGATGCACGGGAGAAGGAGCTGGTGGTGGCTACGGGTTCCTGGTGCTGCACTGAGCTCAACGGTGGGCTTGGCTTCAAGCCATTGTGGCTCTGGCCACGACGGCGCCATGGCCGGCGGCGGGGAGCTCACGGGTGCGGTGGAGGTGGCGGCTACAGGGGCCAAACGAGCACGGGAGCTAGGGGAAAAGGAAGAGGAGCTCATAGGGAGGTCGATGAGCAGCTCAGTGGGCTCGGGGGCGACCGGAGCGAGGCGAATCGATGAACGGTGTCCGGCGGGTACCGAGCTTGAAGACGAGGGAGAAGACGGCGTTCGGCGGCGGTTGGAGTCGCGTGGGTCGGTGGGGAGGTGCAGGGCGACGAGGCGGAGCTATTGGGCTCGTCGGAGGGGCGAGGGGGTGGCTCTGGTGGCAACTACGGCGATGGGCGGCGAGGTTCGCGCTCGGCCATCATGGGGGGAGAGTGAGAGAGACGAGGGGGAGAGTGCGAGAGGATGAGAGGGGGGCGTGGGGGTCGCCTGGCATCCCTGGATGTCTCCAAGGCATCGGCGGAAGCAGGAGGTGGCCGGCGTGTGGCCGCGGGCGCCGGCCACGCGCTCCGCGTCCTTCTGGCGCGAGGAGGACAACGACTGGCAGCCAGTCGGCTGGGCCGAGCCAGGTGGGCTGGGCCAGCACAGGTAAGGCCCAGGTAGCTTCCCTCTCTCTCTTTTTTTCTAATTGTTTCTGTTTTTCTATTTAACTGCAACTGTTGGGCTTTAATTAAAATACTAAAACGTTTCCAAAAATCCTGAAAATAATTGTGGGCTCTGTTTAGATTATTTCCAACAGCAAACATTTATTTCCAGAATTATTTGAGCATTTAAATTATTTTATAGCATTTAAATGCTCAAATTCAAATACTTATGGTTTAATTCAATGACCTTCTGTTGACCTAGAAAATTGTGCACCAATTTTGCCAGAGGTTCTAACCCAAGACAAAGAGGGTGAACTTTTTAGAAGGGCATTTCAGGTTCATTGAAAATAATTTTAGTAAACCCTAGTTGTTTCCAAGGGGGTGTTGGGGGTTTCTGCCTTCCCCATTTCAAATTTAAGAGAAATTTCAACATGATGCACACTCTAATGCTTGAACTAGCTAGGGTGTGACAACTCACCCCCACTCAAAAGAATCTCGTCCCGAGATTTAGGATCCTCCGGGAAGAAGGTGGGGTACTCGAGTCGAAGACGATCCTCCCTTTCCCAAGTGGCTTCTTTCTCGGAATGGTGTGACCATTGAACCTTGAGAAACTTGATATTATGACGTCGAGTGGTACGCTCGGCTTGATCAAGGATACGAACGGGATATTCCCGATATGAGAGGTTATCTTGTAGATCAAGCGTTTCGTGGTCCACTCCACGGATGGGATCCGCGAAGCAACGCCTGAGTTGAGAAACGTGGAAGACATCATGAACTCTGGAAAGATGCGGAGGTAGTTCCAATTGGTAGGCAACTTCTCCTCGTTTGGCAAGAATGCGAAAGGGTCCAATGTAACGAGGAGCCAATTTGCCTTTGATACCAAAACGATGGGTTCCCTTTAACGGGGTAACCCGAAGGTAAGCCTTCTCGTCGACTTCATAAGTCATTGGCTTATGTTTACGATCATATTGTGTTGGTGTACTAGAGTAGGGGTACCTTAGTATCCCGAACTTGTGCACGGGCAGTCGCAGCATCCCGCGGCAAGGCTTGCCGGGTGACCGCCAAGGTTCTCCGTGGTTCCTTTGGAGCCATTCAAGAACAAAGTATCCAAGCCAAGGAGACAAGACCCCGGCAAGAGGAGCTTGCCGGGAAGGCCAACAAAGGCATCTCAAGACCCCGGCAAGAGGAGCTTGCCGGGAAGGCCAACAAAGGCATCTCAAGACCCCGGCAAGAGGATCTTGCCGGGAAGGCCAACCAAGGCACCTCAAGGAACTTGCCGCGGCGCGCCACGCGTCCCGGCAAGGCCCGGTGAGCGACAAGCTCCCGGACACGACAAGACAACGACCACGGCAAGGCGCTTGCCGCGACAAGCTACCACCCTGTGCCCGCGCTCCAGCACATCCACCAACGTATCGTTCTGGGACCCTTCCAGGCGTACGTGGCGGGAGGCTGTGCAGCCAGGGGTGCGCGGTGGCAAGCGGAGCTGACAAGATCGCCATCGTGGCGAGCGGTGGCGTCCCTGACGATCCCTTTTGCACTATTTAGACGACGCAGACGGGCATTTAATGCCCTTGTCCCCTGCCGTCAGGGTTAGGTATGATACACTGTAGCAGGTAGCTGTACCTACCGCAGCACCTTCCCATTTTTACCCTTGTCTACGTTGCCACCTGTCGGTGACCCCTTGAGCATATAAAAGGAGGCCCATGCGCAACGTAGAAGGGGGTTAGCTGATTAGGAGAAAGAGAACACTCACGCTCGGTCTCGTTAGCTGCTGGAGTGTACTATAGCACTCCGCGCTCCCGAGCAAGAACTCAATACAAACCACAAAGCAGGAGTAGGGTTTTACGCATCCGTGCGGCCCAAACCTGGGTAAACTGCTTGTGTGCTTCGCCTCGATCCGCTCTTCGTGCGACCTCCGCCCCCGCCGAACCGAAAGGGAATCGGTCCGCCGGTCCCATAGGTGCTCGTGGATCAGAACCCCGGCATCTTTGGCGCGCCAGGTAGGGGGGCGCCGAGGTTGTGTGAACCAGATCCGGCGTTCACACGAGCTAGATCTTCATCATCTTCATCGACATGCCGCCGAAGAAGAAGGCTTCGGAGGCGGCTGCTCCGTCCGCGCCGAACCCACCACCGACGGAGGAAACGGCTGATGGGGCAGACGCCGGCGGAAGAACGGGCGTCGACGAGGGGGCTCATGGTGCTGCCAGGTCCAAGGACAAGGCTGTGCTGCCCATCGGCGGCGTAGCCGGCTCCCGTAATGACCGGGCGCACTCCAAGACCTCGGCGTCCGTACATGCACCGCGCCCATCTCAGGAGGCGCGGGACCGGAAGCGTCATGGTGCTCACAGTACCATGCGTTTGCTGGACCAAGATCAAGCTGGTGGATCTCGGAGTGCTCAAGACCAACATGCACGCCAACATGCTGGCACGAGCAAGGCACGGTCGCCTGGACGGGATACTGCTCCTTCTAACATAGTTAGAAGTCCGAGCATATCCCACTCCTCGCACCGTTCGCCACCGCCACCCGCTACTCCAGCAGAAGCTTTGGCGCGAGCTCAACTGCTCCTGGACTACCCTCCAACGGCAGACAAGATCGACGACTGGAGGGCCACCATTCAGAGTCTCATCGGCTTCGCCAACGGCGACACTCAATGGCAGCCGAGCACGTTGCAGCCGCGGCAAGTCAGCCAGGCACAAGCCGGTGGAGACAAGACCGGTGGGGGTGCAACCACTGTGCACTCCCCGCCCCGAAGGCCAAGATCGCCGACTCGCCGGATCCACCTCGACAGCGACTCCACCGCGTCATCAGATCCACGAGCTCATCGCGATTAGTGCCAAGTTCTTCACGAACGACAGCAAGAAGACGCTCGTACTCGCATCGAGCGCCAAAGAGAAGCGCGATGTCAATCAGACCAGCGCGATGGGCCCTCTGTCGACATTCATGCGCCAGGGGAACCAGGCGACTTGCCGTACGCGGTAGGTTTCCCTGCGTTTACTCGTGAGCTGCGGCAAGTCCAGTGGCCCAGCACGAAGAATCTCAAGCCATACGTACCAGAGAAGTACGACGGCAAGTCGCATCCGTCGGAGTTCCTCAGCATCTAGACCATCGCGGTGCAGGCTGCCGGGGGGCGGGACGACAAGATTCTTGCCAACTACTTCCCGCTGGTGCTCAAGCCCAACGTCAGATCTTGGCTCATGCACTTGCCGGACAACTCCATATCCTCCTGGGCAGACCTATGCCATCAGTTTTTCGGTGCCTTTACAGGCGGCCACAAACCTCATGGCCAAGAGAGTGACCTTCATCTGCTCGCCCAGAAGGAAGGAGAGCCCCTGCGCAAGTACATTCAGAGATTCAGCCGTGTACAGCACAACATCCCAGATGTCCACCCTGCCGCGGTCATCAGCGCGTTCCATCAGAACGTGCGCAACCGTAGGATGCGGGAGGAGATGGCGATGTGCAAGATCAGAGACGTCAGTGAGCTGTATGCCCTGGCTGACAAGTGTGCACGTGCTAAGGAAGGGAGGAAACTCCCCGGAGAGAATACAGGAGCAGGAGGATCTGACAGCGAAGATGCTGCCCTGGCAAAGAAAAACCGGCGGCGGAACAACAGGAAGAAGAAAGGCAAACATGTGCTAGTCGTTGAGCAGTCCGGCAACGAAGGTGGCGCCAATAAAGCCAAAGTTGGTAGCTCTGGCAAGGAGATTGTCGCATGCACCAACTGCCAGGCTGTGGCGTACATCGACAAGCAGGACGGCACCGACAAGCAGTACTGCAAGATCCACCGCACCAAGGGCCATGACCTCCAGAGCTGCAAGAAGGTCGAACAGCTTGTCCAGCAGCAAAAGGCTAAGTACGAGCGACGCAACAAGGAGAGGGCCCAAGGAGGCGTTGGAGAATCCGGCAAGAAGCGTGCCGGCCGGGGAGGACGCCGCGGCAAGGCCAAGCAGCGGCAAGGAGAGAGACCTCCCCGCGGCCGCAACAAGGATGAAAACGACGATGATGATGACGAAGACATGGATGATGTCGAGACCAATGAGCAGGAGTTCCAAAAAGCCACAGAGGTCTTCTGCGTTGACGGCGGTGCTTCTCTGCATACTTCGCACCGCCAACTCAAGCAGTGGGTGCGGGAAGTCAATGCGGCAGAACCGCCTGTCGAGTCATGCAAGCTTCTGAAATGGTTCAGCACGCCTATCATCTTTGATATTGAGGACCACCCTGATCGCACAACTGCGGTCGGGTGCTTGCCGATGTTGGTTTCACCAACTATCCGCAACCTCAAGGTCACTAAGATGCTAGTTGACGGCGGGGCCGGCTTGAACCTGATCTCCTTCGCTGTACTCCAAAAACTCCAGATCCCTGACAGCGAGCTTGAAGAGATCGGCACATTCCAAGGAATCAACCCGGGATGGAGCAAGCCGAAGGGGAAGGTCACGTTGCCAGTAACATTTGGCAGCGAGATGAACTTCAGGACTGAGAGGGTCACTTTTGACGTTGCCGATTTTCCATTGCCTTATAATGGAATACTCGGTCGTCCAGCACTCGCCAAGTTCATGGCAGCCTCTCACTATGCATACAACATACTGAAGATGCCAGGCCCGATGAGCGTCATCTCTGTCCCTGGCGACAAGAAGGATGCTCTTATCTGCGCCGACAAGATCTACCGGGAAGCGGCAGCCGCAACAGACCGCAGGTCACTTGCCGTTGAAGCTCCCGGGGGGAAGAAGACCAAGTCCGGCAAGAGTTCTGATGCCCACTCTGGCAAGCGCACCTCTTCGGAGTGCTGCGCTGCCGTCGAGGACGCACCATCGAGCTCCACCGGCAAGTGTAAGAAGACAATGGCAGCTCCGCCAGAAACCAAGAAGGTGTCCGCCAAGGAGGACGGCACTGGTGGTACCTTCACCATCAGCGCCACTCTCGACCCTAAATAGGAAAGCGCGCTCATTGCTTTCCTGCGGGCGAATGTCGATGTGTTTGCGTGGCAACCGTCTGACATCCTCGGTGTTCCCAGGAAAGTAATTGAGCACCATCTTGCCGTTTGTCCTCATGCGCGGCCCGTCAAGCAGAAAGTCAGGAAGCAAGCAGTGGAGCGCTAAGAATTCATTGCAGAAGAAATCAAGAAGTTGGAAGCAGCAGGCCTTGTCAGAGGAGTGCTCCATCCTACGTGGTTGGCCAATCCTGTAGTCGTGCCCAAGGCGAACGGGAAATGGAGACTTTGTATCGACTTTACCGATGTTAACAAAGCTTGTCCCAAAGACCCATTTCCTTTGCCGCGCATTGACCAGATTGTTGACTCCACGGCCCGATGTGATTTGCTTTCATTTCTTGACGCATACTGAGGATACCATCAGATCTTCATGGCAGAAGAAGATGAGGAGAAAACCGCATTCATCACTCCATGTGGCACGTACTGCTTCATATGGATGCCTTTCGGTTTGAAAAATGTTGGTTCAACATTTGCAAGAGTAGTCCATGTCGCTCTTGAGCCACAAATACACAGAAATGTGGAAGCCTACATGGATGACATAGTGGTCAAGAGCAAGAACAAGGCAACTCTAATTCAAGATTTAGACGAGACCTTTGCGAATCTGCGCAAGATCAGCCTCAAGCTCAACCCCGAGAAGTGTGTGTTTGGAGTCCCCTCCGGCAAGCTTCTCGGGTTCTTCGTGTCTCAGCGGGGAATCGAAGCCAATCCCGACAAGATCAAGGCCATTGAGCAGATTGAAGCACCAAAGCGCGTCAAGGATGTACGAAGACTTGCCGGTTGCGTGGCTGCTCTCAGCAGGTTTATCTCTAGGTCTGCTGAGCACGCCCTGCCGTTTTTCAAAATATTGAAAAAGGCAGGTCCAATGAAATGGACTCCGGAAGTGGAGGTTGCGCTGCAAGACTTGAAGAGATACCTGTCCTCCACTCCAATACTTGTCGCACCTAAGCCACAAGAGAAGTTGCTGCTGTATATAGCGGCAACCAATCAAGTGGTTAGTGTTGCGTTAGTAGCGGAGAGGGAGGCAGATGACGAGCCAGCAACCACGGAAGACGCATCCAGCGACAAGCAAGGGGCTTCCTCGGCAAGCTCTGGTCCCGACAAGGATGGATCTATGCAGACGCGCGAGGAGATACAGAAGAAAATGGTACAGCGCCCAGTTTACTTTGTCAGTTCCCTTCTGCAGGGGGCTAGGTCAAGGTACTCTGGCGTGCAGAAATTGCTTTTCGGCCTTCTCATGGCCTCGAGAAAGCTGCGCCATTACTTCCAAGCACATGAGATCACAGTTGTCACTCGCTTTCCGCTGAAGAGGATACTACAGAATCCAGAAGCGACAGGCAGGATTGTTGAGTGGGCACTGGAACTGTCAAGCTTTGGCCTCAAGTTTGAGAGTACTTCAACTATCCAAAGCAGAGCATTGGCAGAATTCATAGCAGAATGGACGCCAACACCAGACAAAGAAATTCCAGAAACGAGCATCCCCATCAAGGAAGCAAGCAAAGAGTGGCTGATGTACTTTGACGGTGCCTTTTCGTTGCAAGGCGCCGGCGCTGGTGTGCTGCTTGTCGCACCCACCGGACAGCACCTCAAGTACGTAGTCCAGATGCACTTTCCCAAGGAGCAAGCAACAAACAATACTGCAGAATACGAAGGCTTGCTTGCCGGTGTCAGGATCGCGGCAGACCTTGGGATCAAGAAGCTCATTGTCAGGGGTGACTAGCAGCTTGTCGTCCGCCAAGTGAACAAGAGCTATCAGAGTCCGTTGATGGAAGCCTACGTCGACAAAGTGAGAAAGCTAGAAGAGCACTTTGACGGCCTACAGATGTAGCATGTTCCAAGAGCTCAGAACGCCATTGCCGATAGCCTGTCAAAGTGCGCCGCACTTAAGTTACCTGTGGAACCAGGGATCTTTGTGCTCAAGCTGACTCAACCGTCTGTAACGACATCAACTGGACAGAGCAAGAAGAGGAAGTTGATTTTTGGTGACTATTTGCCGGCAGAGCTTCCCGAAGCCGCCGCCAAGAAGGTCCCCAAGATCAACGCCAAGAGCGCTGAGGAGCCGTCTGCTCCGGTAAGCCCTAGGGTTTGTTCCGTTGAAGTAGAAGCTCCCGGCAAGTTTTGCTCCGGCAAGCTTGCCGGGGAACGTCAAGCTCCGGCAGAGCCGTAGGTTCTCGCCGTAGAAGCGGACATTCCCGCAGCAACAGATTTGCCTTGCGCTGAGGAGCAATATGCTCCGGCAAACTCTAGGGTTTGTTCCGTCGAAGCAGAAGCTCCCGACAAGTTTTGCTCCGGCAAGCTTGCCGGGGAACGTCAAGCTCCGGCAGAACCACAAATTCTCGCCGTAGAAGCGGATGTTCCCGCAGCCGCAGATTTGCCTTTAGTCCTTGTTGTCGAGCCACAAGCTCCAGCATGGGCACAGCGGATTGTCTGTTTCCTTCAGACAGGAGAACTTCCCGAAGAGCAAGAAGAAGCGGAAAGAGTAGCCCGGCAGTCAAGTATGTACCAGTTTGTCGACAAGACACTGTACAGAAGAAGACTCAATGGTGTGAAATTGAAGTGTATTCACCGGGAAGACGGACAAAAGCTGTTGGCAGAGATACATGGAGGCATATGTGGTCACCACATTGGCACAAGAGCACTTGCCGGCAAAGCATTCCGGCAAGGTTTCTTTTGGCCGACAGCCCTCCAGGATGCAACTGCACAAGTGACCAAGTGTGAAGCGTGCCAGTTCCATTCCAAGCAGATACACCAACCAGCTCAAGCTCTCCAGACGATCCCTTTATCCTGGCCATTTTCGGTCTGGGGGCTCGACATCCTCGGCCCCTTTCCCCGAGCAGTCGAGGGCTTTGAGTACTTGTACGTTGCAATCGACAAGTTCACAAAGTGGCCGGAAGTGGAACCAGTGAGGAAGGTGACAGCACAGTCAGCAGTCAAGTTCTTCAGGTCGATTGTTTGCCTCTTCAGGATCCCCAACAGGATAATCACTGACAACGGTACGCAATTTACGAGCCGCACCTTCATGCAGTATGTCCAAGATCTTGGCGCCAAGGTCTGCTTCGCTTCTGTTGCTCACCCGAGAAGCAACGGTCAAGCGGAGAGGGCAAATGCTGAAGTGCTGTGCGGGCTCAAGACCAGAACTTTCGATAGGCTGCACAAGTGCGGAAGAAACTGGATCGAGGAGCTGCCGGTGGTTCTTTGGTCGATCAGAACGACGCCAAATCGAGCCACTGGCCAGACACCTTTCGCTCTAGTCTATGGAGCAGAGGCAGTTCTCCCCACGGAACTCGTATATGGGTCACCTTGAGTCCTCACTTATGATGAGCTTGAGCAAGAGCAGCTGCGACAAGATAACGCGCTGCTCCTTGAGGAAGACCGTCTTCAGGCTGCTGTGCGAGCTGCTCGCTACCAGCAAGCTTTGCGCCGCTACCATAGCCGCAAAGTTAACGCCAGAAGTCTCGAGGAAGGCGACCTTGTTCTTCGGCGTGTTCAGTCCGCCAAGAATTCCAACAAGTTGACGCCGAAGTGGGAAGGCCCTTACCGGGTGAAACGAGTCACTAGGCCTGGCGCTGTCCGCCTTGAGACCGAAGACGCCATTCCGGTGAGCAACTCCTAGAACATTGAGCATCTTCGTAAGTTTTACCCGTAAGGCGCGGTTGCCGGAACCTGTTCCGGCAACCACCTTTTGTACAAGTCTTGCCGTTGTTGCATGTAATCCTTTGTACAAAGCCGGGCACAGACCCTGTGCATAAGTAAAGCTCATGTGCTCCGCACATCTTGTCAAGTTCATGCTTTCTATTTATTGCATATGTGATCTGACACTTTGTGCAGCACCTACTCCCCGGTAAGCAATAACGAGCCGTAAGGCTCCATATCTTTATTTTCTCTTCTTTCTTTTTTCTCAAGGAAAGGAAGGTTCCCTCGCCCACAAGTTTGCCGGGGGGAAAGGAGAAGATAATGGTATGGACCAGGCGTCGTTCAAGAAAGTTTCGCCTTACCGGGAAGCAAACAACAGAAAAGCTAAGTTGCCAAAGTTTGAGCAATCAGATCTTTTAAATTTTTAAGTTATCTCCCTTGAACGACCGCACTTTGTATGGAAAACCTGTGTGCGGAGGAACCAACTCGTAGCTAGTTGCGCCCTTACTTTGTTTCGAGTCCGCTCAACAACTTAAGTGAGCTGCAACTAGTTGCAACAAGGTTTCTTGTCTGTAGCGGCACCACCAGCAGGCTGCTGACGTCCCGCACTCAGCGCTCGCGGCTCAGGTGCCTGCACCGGCAAGTTCCCTAAAAGCGTAGGGCAAAAACATACAAAGGGAGGAATCAAGTAAAGGGAATAACATTGCAATCATTGCCCAAAATAGAGTTATATTACAAGATAGCTTGTCGCGGCTCTAACAGATTGTTTTCATAACATGACAAACAGCAACAAGAAAAGAAGAAGCGGGCGGCCTAGTCTATGCGAACGCCCTTGGTCCTCTTGATCCCGCTCACCTTGTCCACAATGGGTGCGACAAGGGTCTTGAGCGCCTCCAGATCAGCATCCGGCGGCAGGGTCTTGAGGACGTTGGTGAGGTTGAGGCCCGGATTGCGGAAGGCCACCTTCACCAACACCTTTTGAAGAGCTCCCGCGCAGATCTTGCGCGACTCGTCGGCCAGCTGCTTTGGGATCTTCTCCCGGAGCCGCTGGAGGGCCATCGCCACGCCTTTGAAGAACAAGACAAGCTTGGCACTGGGTTGGAGGTTCTCATCGGAGGGATACCCGAGATCCTCCATCCCCAGCCGCGCCAGCTCCCTGTCAATGTCTGCGGCGACACTCACAAGACTCTCCGTCCAGTGCTCCACCGTCTCCCTGAAGGCATTCTGGGTGGCGGCAACACTCTCCAGCAGCGCCTTGTCGGCCTTGATCTCTTCTTTCAAGGCCGCCTCCTGCTTCTTGGCGCCGTCCAGAGTCTTGGTCAAAGCGGTCAACTTCAACTCAAGATTCGCGTTGGAGTCCTTGACGGCGCTGAGCTCTTTGCCCTTCTCGGCGAGATCGGTCTCCAGCTGCGCCACCTTCGTCTCTAACTCCTTCTTGGCGGCCTCGGCGGCGGCGGCAGCATCCTCCGCTTGCTTGAGGGCTCCGCCGAGTTTCTCCTCGCGCACGGCAAGCTCCTCCTCGTGGGCGTCAAGATTGACCTTCCGCTACGCCAGCTCGCCCTCCTCCGCTGATAGCTTCACAGCGGCAAGCCACTGTTGCTCTTCGACTTCGGCCTTCCCGAGGAGGAAGGCTTTCTGCGCTTCGGCAAGTTGCTCCCGCTCCTCTGCCAAGGACCGAAGAGCTTCCTGGTGAAGACCCCGGAGCTCCTCCGCGTGCTTCTCGATGTCTGCTCCCGCTTTCGTGACAAGCTCCTTGCGGGAGTCCAGCTTGGCTTGTCGCGCACGGTAGAGCGACAACAGCTTCCGCAGCAGCCGTTCCTCCTCAGGCTCATTGCTGCTGCTTGGCGCGTCAACCAGCGTCAGCCCAGCGGAGGTGAGCACTTCTCCATCGAAGATCTCCCCTTCGATCGGTGCTCTGGAGCTTGACGCCCAGGGGAGGTTGATGAAGACACCTTCGCCGGCCTTCAAGTAGACGCCTGGCTGGGGCTCTTCGGAGCCTGGCGCTGCGGCAGCGGCGGACGGGTCGGCAGTCGGTGTAGCGCCTGGAGCTCCTGTGGCCTCAGGGCCGTCAGTGCGATCGCCAGACCCCTCGCCAGTTGCTGCGGCGGCAGCCTTGGCGGCCTCTGCGCCGGCGGGATCATCAGCACCAGCTGCGTCGGCGGAGGCAACCTCGGTCTCCATCTGCTCTGTAAAAGATGGGTCTGACAGCCGGAAAGGGGAGAAGAGTCAAGCAAAAACCCAAGAAGAAGATCAAAAGAAGAAGAACCTGGGGGAAATCTTGCAGCGAAAGGATTACCTGTCCTGGATTCTGCAGTCATAGTCTCCGCCGTCGGGGGGCCGCTAGTGCTGTCCCTTGCCGGAGACTTCTCCCTTACCGGAAAGCTCTCCCTTGCCGGAGGACTCTCCCTTGGCTCCTGGTGGGGCTGCTCTGCTTCTACACAAACCAACAAATAGATATCAGCAAAGATAGAGTATCCATGCGCACCTCACAGTGGAAAGCAAATCATATACTTACGCTGGGGACTGCTCTGGAGGAAAGTTGCCGGGTCCGGCAAGGTTGTCTCGGGCGCACCCCCTGCTGTCGCAGTGGGCTCGTCCTCGATGACGATCACCGGGACCTTGGCTCTCTTTGCTGCTCTCTGGGCCAGAGTCCTAAAAAGGAACAAGTTCAGAGTAAAGCAAATGAGATACAAGACAAGACAGCAAGGATTGAAGAACTACAAGTACAACAAGAGAATCTTACTCTTCTTCTTCTTCCTCGTCGGAGCTGAACACGGAGAAGTCGAAGTCTGGCTCACGCCCGGTGCGGGGAGACGGAGGAGTAGTTTCCCTTGGCCGCTTGGCGGAAATGGTGGCGGTCGTCTGAGGCGACCCCGCTCCGGTTGCCGTCGCAGCGTGAGTAGCGGCAGGAATTGAAGCGGTGGTCTGGCTAGACCCCGCTCCAGTTCCGTCGCAGCATGAGGCGCTCCCGCGGCAACGGTGTTTGCCGCGGTGGAGCGTGTCACGCGGCGCGGCGACTGTTGACCCGCTTGCTGCTCCGCCACATCACTGGCCTTGCGGAGACGCCTTCTTGGTGGGAAAGAGGCTCTGCTTGCGGCGAGCTGCCCGAAGATGAAGAGGAAGAGGAGTTGATCTCCAGCGAGCCGCTCGTATCCTTGGCGGGCTCGCTTGACCCGACGCCATGTCCGGCAAGTTCTTTCTCGCCGGCGGGCTCCCCTCGCTCGGCACGGCTTGCCGCCTCTGCTGCATCTGCCTCCTCCACGGTGAATCCAAATTCGCCCGCGGCTGCGGCTGCCGCCACCTCTTCCAGCCTAGTGGCGATGCGTGTCATCTCCGCATCGGTGGTGTCGCGGGTGAGGCTGTCCTTCTCGTCGGGGTGGATCGGCACTTCTACCAAGCCATCGAAGAACTGTTGCACGACGTCGTCTGCAGGCTCTTGCCAAGTTGGCACAATTCCATGCGAGTCGCACAGTGGCATCATTGCACGGATGCGGTCGAGCGAGGAGTTGTTGCACAACGGAACAACGCCCCCCGGCAACCTGAACACTTCGGGATGTTTGGGGTCATACTTGAACAGCTCCTGCAGCATCGCGTTGAGCTCCAGAACAGTGAAGTTGAAGTTGAGGCCCGGCCGCAGCCTCATGATATCCGCCGCGTTCTTGAACTCCCAGGTAGGTCTCCCCCGTTCCTGCAGGGGGGCGATGTGGCGGCGAAGAAAATCTGCGCCAACAGCGCACACAGTGAGCCCGGCAAGCCTGAGGCGCAGGATCCGGATGACAGCAATCTTCAGCCTGTCGTCTTCCGGGGCCACGTCACTCCAATCGCTGCCGCGTGCTACTGGGGTTTGGCGCCGGGTGGTGAATGGCTGCGGGTTCTCCTCATCAATCCAGCACCAGTCTGCTCTCCACTCCTCCCACTTGCCGCGGAATTCTCCCTCCAGATAAGTTTCCTTCTTGCCGGCCCTTGAGATCCAGGCGATTCCGCCGGATAGAGGCTCTCCTCTCTCTACTCGGGGTATGAAGAAATGGCGAAAGAGGGCTACACTGGGGTGGACTCCGACAAAGTTTTCATAGAGATGTGCGAAAACTGCCATGGTCAGAACGGCATTGGGGGTGAAGTCAAGGAGGTGGAACCCATAGGTGTTCATGATATCGCAGAAGAATTCAGAGAAAGGCGAGCAGAGCCCGCAGTAGAAGAACAAGGCGAAGAAAGGGTATCCATTTGGGGCCTTCTTCCAAGCGGCGGCGGGGAGTACCTTCATGCGCGGATGCGCTCGTGTCTCCGTCGACCAGAAGAGGTAGTAATTCTCCCTCAGCTCCTTCGCGGCAAGCTTGGGGGGGAAGACTGCCCGCTCCTTCCGCAGCGCCGCAAGCCGCTGCGCCTCGGTCGACTTCACGACCTTCCCCTTGTGGGCTTATGGAGCCATGGCGGAAGTAGTGGAGGAGGTCGACGGCGTTGGTGGTGTTGGTGGCGATGGGGGGCGGAGCGCTCTCTCTCTCAGCTTTGGGAAGACGAGGGAGCGGCGGAGATTTCTGAGATTGGAAGTAGCAACGGGCGAATGGGCGGACTGCCCCTGTTTCCCCTGCTTATAAAGAGGGAGGGGGCGGACGTTCCGCATTTCCGAATAAAGAAACCCCCCACGATCTCTCCCACGACGCCGCATTCAACGCGTGACATTCGGGGAGGGCGCAGTGGATACGGAGAAAGATACGGCGTAACCTAGGCCGCGCGTGCCCGTGCCCTGTTTTGGGCCTAGCCCAACAACGCTCGGCACCGTGTATGGCCCAGGCCCGGGGGCTCCTATCGGTGTACTAGAGTAGGGGTACCTTAGTATCCCGAACTTGTGCACGGGCAGTCGCAGCATCCCGCGGCAAGGCTTGTCGGGTGACCGCCAAGGTCCTCCTTGGTTCCTTTGGAGCCATTCAAGAACAAAGTATCCAAGCCAAGGAGACAAGACCCCAGCAAGAGGAGCTTGCCGGGAAGGCCAACAAAGGCATCTCAAGACCCTGGCAAGAGGAGCTTGCCGGGAAGGCCAACAAAGGCATCTCAAGACCTCGGCAAGAGGAGCTTGCCGGGAAGGCCAACCAAGGCACCTCAAGGAACTTACCGCGGCGCGCCACGCGTCCCGGCAAGGCCCGGTGAGCGACAAGCTCCCGGACGCGACAAGACAACGACCGCGGCAAGGCGCTTGCCGCGGCAAGCTACCACCCTGTGCCCCCGCTCCAGCACATCCACCAACGTGTCGCTCTGGGACCCTTCCAGGCGTACGTGGCGGGAGGCTGTGCAGCCAGGGGTGCGCGGTGGCAAGCGGCACTGACAAGATCGCCATTGTGGCGAGCGGTGGCGTCCCTGACGATCCCTTTTGCACTATTTAGACGACGCCGACGGGCATTTAATGCCCTTGTCCCCTGCCGTCAGGGTTAGGTATGATACACTATAGCAGGTAGCTGTACCTACCGCAGCACCTTCCCATTTTTACCCTTGTCTACGTTGCCACCTGTCGGTGACCCCTTGAGCATGTAAAAGGAGGCCCATGCGCAACGTAGAAGGGGGTTAGCTGATTAGGAGAAAGAGAACACTCACGCTCGGTCTTGTTAGCTCCTGGAGTGTACTGTAGCACTCCGCGCTCCCAAGCAAGAACTCAATACAAACCACAAAGCAGGAGTAGGGTTTTACGCATCCGTGCGGCCCGAACCTGGGTAAACTGCTCGTGTGCTTCGCCTCGATCCGCTCTTCGTGCGACCTCCGCCCCCGCCGAACCGAAAGGGACTCGGTCCGCCGGTCCCATAGGTGCTCGTGGATCAGAACCCCGGCATATTGACTCTTTTGACGAGATTGGGCTGTTTTCAATTTTGCACGAATAACGCGAACCTGCTCTTCTGCTTCCTGAATCATATCAGCCAAAGAGTTGTCTTTCCCAGGTTTCTGACCAGTTAAGAGGCGTTCGACATTTTCGTCCATAGAGAACTTCGAAAGGAGCCTTGCCTAAGCTGGCTTGATAACTATTGTTATAAGAAAATTCCGCGAATGGAAGGCATTTCTCCCAACTCATTCCGAACGAGATGACAGAAGCTCGGAGCATATCTTCCAGAATTTGATTGACTCGTTCTACTTGACCACTTGATTGAGGATGGAAGGCGGTGCTAAAGGAGAGACAAGTTCCCATAGCATTTTGGAAACTTTCCCAAAATCGAGAGGTGAAGAGACTCCCACGGTCTGAATTAATTTCCAATGGAACACCATGAAGAGACACTATTCGGGAGATGTATAAATCAGCTAGCTGGCTAGCGGTGATACTCTCACGAACAGGTAGAAAGTGGGCTACTTTGGAAAGTCGGTCGGTCACGACGAAGATGGCATTATTCCCTCTCTTGGTCCTGGGAAACCCATGATGAAGTCCATACTGATTTTATCCCATTTCCACTCGGGAATAGCCAACGGTTGAAGGGTGCCAGCAGGCCGTTGATGCTCTGCTTTAACACGACGACAAACGTCGCAATTAGCAATGTATTGAGCGAGTTCTCTCTTCATCCTAGTCCACCAAAACCTCTGGCGTAGGTCTTGATACATTTTAGTGCTACCGGGATGAATGGTGAGAGGGGATTCATGAGCTTCCTTAAGGATCAGCCGTCTCAGGTTTCGTGCCTTTGGAACCACTAGGCGATTTCCAAAGTATACTACACCTTGATCATCAATGGAGAAACAATTCGCGACTCCTTTCTTAATGTTTCTTTTAATACGGGAGATTCCCGGATCTACCTTCTGTGCCTTGATGATCTGATCCGTAAGGGTAGGTTTCGCCACCAGGGTGGATAGGAATCCTCGAGAAACAATGTGAAGATTAAGCTTACGAAATTCCTCATGGAGAAGTGGTTGACTTTGTTGTAACATCAGGTTGTTACAATAGGACTTACGGCTTAGCGCATCAGCCATGACATTGGCTTTGCCCGGGGTGTAAGTTATTCCTAAGTCGTAATCCGAGATCAACTCAACCCAACGTCTTTGCCTGAGATTCAAATCTGGTTGGGTGAAGATATATTTCAAACTTTGGTGATCGGTGAAGATCTCGCAACAATTACCGAGGAGGTAATGTCGCCAGGTTTTAAGTGCATGGACTACAGCTGCAAGCTCTAGATCATGTGTGGGATAATTCTCCTCATGTGGGTGTAATTGCCGTGAAGCATAGGCAATTACCTGACGATCTTGCATGAGTATGCAACCTAGTCCTTGTCGCGAGGCGTCGCAATAGATAATAAAGTCCATGGAGAAATCTGGTGGTACCAGTACGGGAGCAGATGTCAGGCGTCTTTTCAGTTCCTGAAAACTGAACTCGCACTGTGGAGTCCACTCGAACTTTTTATCTTTCTTGAGGAGTTCAGTCAGAGGTTTAGCAACCTTGGAGAAATTCTCGACGAAGCGGCGGCAATAGCTCGCTAAGCCAAGGAAGCTCCGAACTTGCTTAACCGTCTCAGGTGGAGTCCAATCAAGGACGGCTTGAACTCGCTCGGGATTGACAGCAATACCCTTACCAGAGATTACATGGCCTAGATAGGTCACTTCTGGCAACCAAAATTCACACTTGGAGAATTTGGCATAAAGGCGATGCTCTCGAAGTTTCATCAATACCATCCTTAGATGTTCGGCATGTTCCTCTTCATTCTTGGGGTAGATGAGTATGTCATCGAGGTATACTACGACAAATTTATCCAAGTACTCCATGAAAACCGAGTTCATTAACCGAGAGAAGGTGGTTGGGGCATTGGTTAAATCGAAGGACATAACGGTGTACTCATATTGGCCATAACGAGTAACAAAGGCCATTTTGGGAATGTCCCCGTTTCTGATTTTGATTTGATGGTAGCCCAACCTCAAATCCATCTTGGAAAAGACTGAGGATCCAGCGAGCTGATCATACAGATCGTTGATCCTGGGAAGCGGGTATTTGTTCTTGATGGTGACCAAGTTGACAGGTCGATAATCCACAACCATTCGATCCGTTCCATCCTTCTTCTTAACGAAGAGGACGGGGCACGCCCAAGGAGAGGAACTAGGACGGATGAAACCCTTTTTCAAGGACTCATCGAGTTGGTTCTTAAGCTCGGCTAGTTCTAAGGGTGCCATCTTGTAAGGTCTTCTAGAAATTGGAACGGTTCCTGGAACAAGGTCTATCACAAACTCGACATCCCTGTCAGGTGGAACACCTGGCCGTTCTTCTGGAAAGACATCCAGAAAGTCTCGGACTACCGGAACATCCTCAAGGTCTGGAAGGGGGTTGGCATTTAAGGAGTAAAGCTGGCACTTGGCCACTCGAGTTAAGACATTGACTGTCTTGCCCGATGGGTGAGTAAGTTGAACGGTTCTAGTGGCACAATCGATCTTAGCATAATGAGCTGACATCCAGTCCATACCCAAGATGATGTTTATGTCCGAGGACTTGAGATCTATTAAGGATGCAAGGAAGACAAGTCTATCGACAAGAATTTTGTTCCCATTGTTGGAAATATGCCCTAGAGGCAATAATAAAAGTATTATTATTATATTTCCTTGTTCATGATAATTGTCTTTTATTCATGCTATAATTGTATTATCCGGAAATCGTAATACACGTGTGAATACATAGACCACAATATGTCCCTAGTGAGCCTCTAGTTGACTAGCTCGTTGTGATCAACAGATAGTCATGGTTTCCTGGCTATGGACATTGGATGTCGTTGATAACGGGATCACATCATTAGGAGAATGATGTGATGGACAAGACCCAATCCTAAGACTAGCACAAAAGATCGTGTAGTTCATTTGCTAGAGCTTTGCCAATGTCAAGTATCTCTTCCTTCGACCATGAGAGCGTGTAACTCCTGGATACCGTAGGAGTGATTTGGGTGTATCAAACGTCACAACGTAACTGGGTGACTATAAAGGTGCACTACAGGTATCTCCGAAAGTATCTATTATTTTATGCGGATCGAGACTGGGATTTGTCACTCCGTGTAAACGGAGAGGTATCTCTGTGCCCACTCGGTAGGACATCATCATATGCGCAATGTGACCAAGGAGTTGATCACGGGATGATGTGTTACGGAACGAGTAAAGTGACTTGCCGGTAATGAGATTGAACAAGGTATTGGATACCGACGATCGAATCTCGGGTAAGTAACATACCGATAGACAAAGGGAATTGAATACGGGATTGATTAAGTCCTTGACATCGTGGTTCATCCGATGAGATCATCGTGGAACATGTGGGAGCCATCATGGGTATCCAGATCCCGCTGTTGGTTATTGACCGGAGAACGTCTCGGTCATGTCTACATGTCTCCCGAACCCGTAGGGTCTACACACTTAAGGTTCGATGACGCTAGGGTTATAAAAGAAGTTTGTATGTGGTTACCGAATGTTGTTCAGAGTCCCGGATGAGATCCCGGACGTCACGAGGAGTTCCGGAATGGTCCGGAGGTAAAGATTTATATATGGGAAGTCTTATTTTTGCCACTGGAAAATGTTCGGGATTTTTCGGTATTGTACCGGGAAGGTTCTAGAAGGTTCCGGAGTGGGGCCCACCTGCATGGGGGGACCCACATGGACGTGAGTAGTAGGGGCAAGGCCCCACACCCCTGGTCAAGGCGCACCAAGATCCCCCCTTAGAAGGAATAAGATCATATCCCAAAGGGATAAGATCAAGATCCCTAAAAAGGGGGGATAACAATCGGTGGGGAAGGAAATAATGAGATTTTTTTTCTCCCACCTTGGCCAACGCCCCAATGGACTTGGAGGGCAAGAAACCAGCCCCTCCACCCCTATATATAGTGGGGAGGCGCATGGGAGCTACAGACGAAGTTCTGGTACAGCCCTACCTCTCTCCCTACTCCTCCTCTCCCATGGTGCTTGGCGAAGCCCTGCTGGATTGCCACGCTCCTCCACCACCACCACGCCGTTGTGATGCTGTTGGATGGAGTCTTCCTCAACCTCTCCCTCTCTCCTTGCTGGATCAAGGCGTGGGAGACGTCACCGGGCTGTACGTGTGTTGAACGCGGAGGTGCCGTCCGTTCGGCACTAGGATCATCGGTGATTTGAATCACGACGAGTACGACTCCATCAACCCCGTTCACTTGAACGCTTCCGCTTAGCGATCTACAAGGGTATGTAGATGCACTCTCTTTCTACTCGTTGCTGGTCTCTCCATAGATAGATCTTGGTGACACGTAGGAAAATTTTGAATTTCTGCTACGTTCCCCAACAGTGGCATCATGAGCTAGGTCTATTGCGTAGATTCTTTGCACGAGTAGAACACAAAGTAGTTGTGGGCGTTGATGTTGTTCAATATGCTTACAGTTACTAGTCCAATCTTGTTTCAACGGTATTGTGGGATGAAGCGGCCCGGACCGACCTTACACGTACTCTTACGTGAGACAGGTTCCACCGATTGACATGCACTTGGTGCATAAGGTGGCTAGCGGGTGCCAGTCTCTCCCACTTTAGTCGGAACGGATTCGATGAAAAGGGTCCTTATGAAGGGTAAATAGCAATTGGCATATCACGTTGTGGTCTTGCGTAGGTAAGAAACGTTCTTGCTAGAAACCCATAGCAGCCACGTAAAACATGCAACAACAATTAGAGGACGTCTAACTTGTTTTTGCAGGGTATGCTATGTGATGTGATATGGCCAAGAAGAATGTGATGAATGATATGTGATGTATGAGATTGATCATGTTCTTGTAATAGGATTCACGACTTGCATGTCAATGAGTATGACAACCGGCATGAGCCATAGGAGTTGTCTTTATTTATTGTATGACCTGCGTGTCATTGAAGAACGCCATGTAAACTAGTTTACTTTATTGCTAAACGCATTAGTCATAGAAGTAGAAGTAGTCATTGGCGTGACAACTTCATGAAGACACGATGATGGAGATCATGATGATGGAGATCATGGTGTCGTGCCGGTGACGATGATGATCATGGAGCCCCGAAGATGAAGATCAAAAGGAGCAAAATGATATTGGCCATATCATGTCACTATTTGATTGCATGTGATGTTTATCATGTTTATGCATCTTGTTTGCTTAGGACGACGGTAGTAAATAAGATGATCCCTTACAAAATTTCAAGAAGTGTTCTCCCCTAACTGTGCACCGTTGCTACAGTTCGTCGCTTCTAAGCACCACGTGATGATCGGGTGTGATGGATTCTTACGTTCACATACAACGGGTGTAAGACAGTTTTACACAGCGAAAACACTTAGGGTTAACTTGACGAGCCTAGCATGTACAGACATGGCCTCGGAACACGGAGACCGAAAGGTCGAGCATGAGTCGTATGGTAGATACGATCAACATGAAGATGTTCACCGATGATGACTAGTCTGTCTCACGTGATGATCGGACACGGCCTAGTTGACTCGGATCATGTGATCACTTAGATGACCAGAGGGATGTCTATCTAAGTGGGAGTTCATAAGATGAACTTAATTATCCTGAACATAGTCAAAAGACCTTTTGCAAATTATGTCGTAAGCTCGCGCTTTAGTTCCACTGTTTAGATATGTTCCTAGAGAAAATATAGTTGAAAGTTGATAGTAGCGATTATGCGATCAGTAGAAAGCTTATGTCCTTAATGCACCGCTCAGTGTGCTGAACCCCAACGTCGTTTGTCGATGTTGCGAACATCGGACATACACATTTTGATAACTACGTGATAGTTCAATTAAATGGTTTAAGTAGAGGCACCAAAGACGTTTTCGAAACGTCGCGGAACATATGAGATGTTTCGAGGGCTGAAATTGGGATTTCAGGCTCGTGCCCACGTCAAGAGGTATAAGACCTCTGACGATTTTCTTAGCCTGCAAACTAAGGGAGAAAAGCTCAATCATTGAGCTTGTGCTCAGATTGTCTAAGCACAACAATCACTTGAATCGAGTGGGAGTTGATCCTCCAGATGAGATAGTGATGTTTCCCCAAAGTCATTTCCACCAAGCTGCTAGAGCTTCGTGATTAACTATAACATATCAGGGATAGATATGATGATCCTTGAAATATTCATGATGTTTGACACCGCGAAAGTAGAAATCAAGAAGGAGCATCAATTGTTGATGGTTGGTGAAACCACTAGTTTCAAGAAGGGCAAGGGAACAAAGGGATACTTCATGAAACGGCAATTCAGCTGCTGCTCTAGTGAAGAAACCCAAGGTTGAACCCAAACCCAAGACTAAGTGCTTCTGTAATAAGGGGAACAACCACTGGAGCAGCATTACCCTAGATACTTGGTAGATGAGAAGGCTGGCAAGGTCGATAGAAGTATATTGGATATACATTATGTTAATGTGTACTTTACTAGTACTCCTAGTAGCACCAGGGCATTGGATACCGGTTCGGTTGCTAAGTGCTAGTAACTCGAAATAAAAGCTACGGAATAAACGGAGACTAGCTAAAGGTGAGCTGACGATATATGTTGGAAGTGTTTCCAAGGTTGATATGATCAAGCATCGCACGCTCCCTCTACCACCGAGATTGGTGTTTGCGTTGAGCATAGACATGATTGGATTATGTCTATCGCAATACGGTTATTCATTTAAGGAGAATAATGGTTACTCTATTTTTGAATAATACCTTCAATGGTCTTGCACCTAAAGGAATGGTTTATTGAATCTCGGTCGTAGTGATACACATTTTCATGCCAAAATATATAAGATAGTAATGATAGTACCACTTACTTGTGGCACTGCCATGTAAGTCATAATGGTATAAAACGCATGAAGAAGCTCCATGTTGATGGATCTTTGGACTCACTCGTTTTTGAAAAGTTTGAGACATGCGAACCATGTCTATTGGTGTATATGCATGAAGAAACTCCATGCAAATGGATCGTTCGGACTCACTTGATTTTGAATCACTTGAGATATGCAAATCATACCACATGGGCAAGATGACTGAAAAGCCTCATTTTCAGTAAGATGGAACAAGATAGCAACTTGTTGGAAGTAACACATTTTGATGTGTGCACTCGAATGAGTGCTGAGGCATGCAGTGAATATCATTATGTTCTTACTTCACAGATGATTCGAGTAAATGTTGAGTATATTTACTTGATGAAACACAAGTCTGAATTATTGAATGGTTCAAGTAATTTCAGAGTGAAGTAGCAGATCATTGTGACAAGAGGATAAAATGTCTATGATATGATCATAGAGATGAATATCTGAGTTACGAGTTTTGGCACACAATTAAGACATTGTGGAAATTGTTTTGCAATTAATACCGCCTGGAACACCATAATGTGATGGTGTGTCCGAACATCATAGTTGCACCCTATTGGATATGGTGCGTACCATGATGTCTCTTATCGAATTACCACTATCGTTCATGGGTTAGGCATTAGAGACAACCACATTCACTTTAAATAGGGCACCACGTAATTCCGATGAGATGACACCGTATGAATTATGGTTTAGAGAAACCTAAGTTGTCGTTTCTTAAAAGTTTGGGGCTGCGACGCTTATATGAAAAAGTTTTAGGTTGATAAGCTCGAACCCAAAGCGGATAAAATGCATCTTCATAGGAAACCCAAAACAGTTGGGTATACCTCCTAATTCAGATCCGAAAGCAATATGGATTGTTTCTAGAATCGGGTCCTTTCTTGAGGAAAAGTTTCTCTCGAAAGAATTGAGTGGGAGGATGGTGGAGACTTGATGAGGTTATTGAACCGTCTCTTCAACTAGTGTGTGACAGGGCACAGGGAGTTGTTCCTGTGGCACCTACACCAATTGAAGTGGAAGCTTATGATATTGATCATGAAACTTCGGATCAAGTCACTCCCAAACCTCGTAGGATGACAAGGATGCGTACTACTTCAGAGTGGTACGTAATCCTGTCTTGAAGGTCATGTTGCTAGACAACAATGAACCTACGAGCTATGGAGAAGCGATGGTGGGCCCGGATTCCGATAAATGGCTTGAGGCCATAAAATCCGAGAGAGGATCCATGTATGAAAACAAAGTGTAGACTTTGGCAGAACGGCTCGATGGTCGTAAGGCTAATGAGTACAGATGGATTTCAAAAGGAAGACGGACAATGATGGTAAATGTCACCATTAAGAAAGCTCGACTTGTCGTTAAGATGTTTTCCGACAAGTTCAAGGAGTTGACTACGATGAGATTTTATCACTCGTAGCGATGCTAAGAGTCTGTTGGAATTATATTAGTGATTACTGCATTATTTATGAAATCTTGCAGATAGGATGTCAAAACATTGTTTCCTCGACGATTTTAATGAGGAAAGGTTGTATGTGATACAACCGGAAGGTTTTGTCAATCCCGAAAGATGCTAATAAGTATGCAAAGCTCCAGCAATCCTTCTAAGGACTGGAGTGAGCATCTCGGAGTTGGAATGTATGCTTTGATGATGATCAAAAATTTTGGGTTTGTACAAAGTTTATGAGAAACTTGTATTTCCAAAGAAGTGAGTGGGAGCACTATAGAATTTCTGATGAGTATATGTTGTTGACATATTGTTGATCAGAAATGACGTAGAATTTCTAGAAAGCATATAGGGTTATTTTGAAAGTGTTTTTCAATGGAAAGCCTGGATTAAGCTACTTGAACATTGAGCATCAAGATCTATAAGGATAGATCAAAATGCTTAATAATACTTTCAAATGAGCACATACCTTGACATGATCTTGAAGGTGTTCAAGATGGACCAGTCAAAGAAGTAGTTCTTGCCTGAGTTGTAAGGTACGAAGTTAAGACTTAAAGCTCGACCACGGCAGAATAGAGAGAAAGGACGAAGGACGTCCCCTATGCTTAAGACGTAGGCTCTTCAGTATGCTATGTTGTGTACCGCACCTGAAGTGTGCCTTGCCATGAGTCAGTCAAGGGGTACAAGAGTGATCCAAGAATGGCTCACAGGACAGCGGTCAAAGTTATCCTTAGTAACTAGTGGACTAAGGAATTTTATCGATTATGGAGGTGGTAAAAGAGTTCGTCGTAAAGGTTACGACGATGCAAGCTTGACACCTATCCGGATAGCTCTGAGTAGAGAGACCGGATACATATAATGGAGAAATAATTTAGAATAGCTCCAAGTAGAACAGTTGTTTGGAATAGCTCCAAATAGAGCGTGGTAGCTGCATCTAGGAGATGACATAGAGATTTGTAAAGCACACACGGATCTGAAAGGTTCAGACCCGTTGACTAAAACCTCTCTCACAAGCAACATGATCAAACATAAAACTCATTGAGTGTTAATCACATAGTGATGTGAACTAGACTACTGACTCTAGTAAACTCTTGGGTATTAGTCACATGGCGATGTGACCTGTGAGTGTTAATCACATGGCGATGTGAACTAGATTATTGACTCTAGTGCAAGTGGGAGACTGTTGGAAATATGCCCTAGAGGCAATAATAAATTGATTATTATTATATTTCCTTGTTCATGATAATCGTTTATTATCCATGCTAGAATTGTATTGATAGGAAACTCAGATACATGTGTGGATACATAGACAACACCATGTCCCTAGTAAGCCTCTAGTTGACTGGCTCGTTAATCAATAGATGGTTACGGTTTCCTGACCATGGACATTGGATGTCGTTGATAACGGGATCACATCATTAGGAGAATGATGTGATGGACAAGACCCAATCCTAAGCCTAGCACAAGATCATGTAGTTCGTATGCTAAAGCTTTTCTAATGTCAAGTATCATTTCCTTAGACCATGAGATTGTGCAACTCCCGGATACCGTAGGAGTGCTTTGGGTGTGCCAAACGTCACAACGTAACTGGGTGGCTATAAAGGTACACTACGGGTATCTCTGAAAGTGTCTGTTGGGTTGGCACGAATCGAGATTGGGATTTTGTCACTCCGTGTAAACGGAGAGGTATCTCTGGGCCCACTCGGTAGGACATCATCATAATGTGCACAATGTGACCAAGGGGTTGATCACGGGATGATGTGTTACGGAACGAGTAAAGAGACTTGCCGGTAACGAGATTGAACAAGGTATCGGTATACCGACGTGATCTTGACGTGAGCACATGCCTTGACGTGATCTTGAAGGTGTTCAAGATGGATCAGTCAAAGAAGGAGTTCTTGCCTGAGTTGTAAGGTATGAAGTTAAGACTTAAAGCTCGACCATGGCAGAATAGAGAGAAAGGAACGAAGGTCGTCCCCTATGCTTAAGACATAGGCTCTACAGTATGCTATGCTGTGTACCGCACCTGAAGTGTGCTTTACCATGAGTCAGTCAAGGGGTACAAGAGTGATCCAAGAATGGATCACAGGACAGCGGTCAAAGTTATCCTTAGTAACTAGTGGACTAAGGAATTTTCTCAATTATGGAGGTGGTAAAAGAGTTCGTCGTAAAGGGTTACGTCGATGCAAGCTTAACACCTATCCGGATAGCTCTGAGTAGAGATACCGGATACGTATAATGGAGCAACAATTTAGAATAGCTCCAAGTAGAACAGTTATTTGGAATAGCTCCAAATAGAGCGTGGTAGCTGCATCTAGGAGATGACATAGAGATTTGTAAAGCACACACGGATCTGAAAGGTTCAGACCCGTTGACTAAAACCTCTCTCACAAGCAACATGATCAAACATAAAACTCATTGAGTGTTAATCACATAGTGATGTGAACTAGACTACTGACTCTAGTAAACTCTTGGGTATTAGTCACATGGCGATGTGACCCGTGAGTGTTAATCACATGGCGATGTGAACTAGATTATTGACTCTAGTGCAAGTGGGAGACTGTTGGAAATATGCCCTAGAGGCAATAATAAAAGTATTATTATTATATTTCCTTGTTCATGATAATTGTCTTTTATTCATGCTATAACTGTATTATCCGGAAATCGTAATACACGTGTGAATACATAGACCACAATATGTCCCTAGTGAGCCTCTAGTTGACTAGCTCGTTGTGATCAACAGATAGTCATGGTTTCCTGGCTATGGACATTGGATGTCGTTGATAACGGGATCACATCATTAGGAGAATGATGTGATGGACAAGACCCAATCCTAAGACTAGCACAAAAGATCGTGTAGTTCATTTGCTAGAGCTTTGCCAATGTCAAGTATCTCTTCCTTCGACCATGAGAGCGTGTAACTCCTGGATACCGTAGGAGTGATTTGGGTATCAAACGTCACAACGTAAATGGGTGACTATAAAGGTGCACTACAGGTATCTCCGAAAGTATCTATTGTTTTATGCGGATCGAGACTGGGATTTGTCACTCCGTGTAAACGGAGAGGTATCTCTGGGCCCACTCGGTAGGACATCATCATATGCGCAATGTGACCAAGGAGTTGATCACGGGATGATGTGTTACGGAACGAGTAAAGTGACTTGCCGGTAACGAGATTGAACAAGGTATTGGATACCGACGATCGAATCTCGGGTAAGTAACATACCGATAGACAAAGGGAATTGAATACGGGATTGATTAAGTCCTTGACATCGTGGTTCATCCGATGAGATCATCGTGGAACATGTGGGAGCCATCATGGGTATCCAGATCCCGCTGTTGGTTATTGACCGGAGAACGTCTCGGTCATGTCTACATGTCTCCCGAACCCGTAGGGTCTACACACTTAAGGTTCGATGATGCTAGGGTTATAAAAGAAGTTTGTATGTGGTTACCGAATGTTGTTCGGAGTCCCGGATGAGATCCCGGACGTCACGAGGAGTTCCGGAATGGTCCGGAGGTAAAGATTTATATATGGGAAGTCCTATTTTGGCCACTGGAAAATGTTCGGGATTTTTCGGTATTGTACCGGGAAGGTTCTAGAAGGTTCTGGAGTGGGGCCCACCTGCATGGGGGGACCCACATGGACGTGGGTAGTGGGGGCAAGGCCCCACACCCCTGGTCAAGGCGCACCAAGATCCCCCCTTAGAAGGAATAAGATCATATCCCAAAGGGATAAGATCAAGATCCCTAAAAAGGGGGGATAACAATCGGTGGGGAAGGAAATAATGAGATTTTTTTCCTCCCACCTTGGCCAACGCCCCAATGGACTTGGAGGGCAAGAAACCAGCCCCTCCACCCCTATATATAGTGGGGAGGCGCATGGGAGCTATAGACGAAGTTCTGGTACAGCCCTACCTCTCTCCCTACTCCTCCTCTCCCATGGTGCTTGGTGAAGCCCTGCTGGATTGCCACGCTCCTCCACCACCACCACGCCGTTGTGCTGCTGTTGGATGGAGTCTTCCTCAACCTCTCCCTCTCTCCTTGCTGGATCAAGGCGTGGGAGACGTCACCGGGCTGTACGTGTGTTGAACGCGGAGGTGTCGTCCGTTCGGCACTAGGATCATCGGTGATTTGAATCACGACGAGTACGACTCCATCAACCCCGTTCACTTGAACGCTTCCGCTTAGCGATCTACAAGGGTATGTAGATGCACTCTCTTTCTACTCGTTGCTGGTCTCTCCATAGATAGATCTTGGTGACACGTAGGAAAATTTTGAATTTCTGCTACGTTCCCCAACACCCATGGCTTACTCTAGAAGTTTGCCATTTGGAACCCGGAGTTTGAATTACCATGGAAGTGGGCATGTCATAGAATGTCGTGTTATGCAATCGAGCATAGTTCTCGGATATGAATGAATGAGATGCTCCAGTATCAAAAAGAACAGATGTTGGATGGCAGTTAACAAGGAGCGTACCAAGAACAACGTTGGGATCCTCATGAGCCTCCTCAGCTGAAACATAGTTGACATGGCCACGGGCAGTGGTGACCGGCTTGGCGTAGAATGTCTTTCCCGCGGGCTTACCACGGCCAATGGACTTTCCAGTCTGAATGGGGTTGTTGTTCTGGGGACACTCTCGACTATAGTGACCCGACTCTCCACACTTAAAGCATGTCACCATATTGGGGCGTGGAGCAGCATTAGCAGCGGGGCCACCATAGGGCTTGGGCGGTGCAAATTGCTGGTTGGGACGAGGTGCCTCAAAGGATGGCCTCGGGATGAACCTGGGTGGCAGTGCCGTGCTTGGAATCCACACCCGGCGCTTCTGAGCTCCAGAGCCGGATGAAGAGCCAAAATCACGGGAGTGCTTGCGTGAAGCGTCATAATCAGTCTGGCCCGTCTCAGCACTAATGGCTTTATTGACCAACTTCTGAAAGGAGGTGCACTCGTGCAGACGAAGATCGCAGCGAAGCTCAGGGCTAAGTCCCTTGTGGAACCTTGCTTGCTTCTTAGCGTCAGTAGATACCTCTTCAGGGGCATAGCGTGCCAGATTCCCAAATTCACGACTATGTGCATCCACAGTCAGTCTTCCTTGGGTGAAGTTGCAGAACTCCTCCCTCTTGCGATCCATGAGACCTTCCGGAATGTGATGCTCGCGGAAAGCCTCACTGAACTCAGCCCAAGTAGTAATTTGGCCGACCGGGCGCATAGCTTCGAAGTTTTCCCACCAAAGGCTAGCAGGGCCTTCGAGGTGATAGGCAGCATAGGTAACCTTGTCGGCTTCGGCTACGTTGGCAGAACGTAGCTTGTGGGTGATGCTGCGAAGCCAGTCATCCGCGTCGAGGGGCTCGACGGAATGGTTAAACTTTGGTGGGTACAGCTTGATAAAGTCATTGATTGACACCAGGTCATTTCGCGGGTGGCGTGCAGTGTTCTTCTCAATCCGCTCCAGCAGGCGGTTAGTCTCACGCTTGTTTCTTTCCGCCTCCAGCATTACTTCGGCCAGAGAAGGCAGGTGAGGCAGATTTTCACCCCTAGCTGCACTGGCTTCCCCCTGCTCCGAGGCAGCAGGGTTGCTGCGGGTATTGACCATCCTAGGAGAAAACAAGACAATGGTTTAGATAAGGATGGCTCAAACTTAGCAAGGAAGTGCAGTATGTAATGGACAACACGGAATGCAAAGATGTTCATCCGTATGTCATGGTAATATAAAACTGCCATATATATACCAACGGTCATACACACCATACATAGTTTAGTACAAGCCCAGGCTACAGTACAACTATGATGAAAGACGTTACATCTCATCGGAGGCATTCCAAGCTCCTATACATTATTTGTCTACACCTCCGGAATTGATTACACACGAAGTCATATTCCACAAGTCACGCAGGACAGTGGAGATACAACTAGTACAATACTAGTGGTACTACTACTAACTCAAACAGCTCCGTAGTAGTCCTCATAGAAGTCACCTCCATAGCCTGGAAGTTCAACGTGACCATCCGGGAACAGACGGTCCTGAGGAGCCTGTGGACCATAGGGGCTAGGATGAGGTCTTGGACCAACAAACGGTGGCCTATTTAAACAGGGGTATCTATTCAACTTGTTGCTATTGCAACAATTTGCTTCGCTACGCGAAACACTTTGCTTGATTTCAGTGCAACTGCACAAAACGAGATTGGATTTCCTATTCGTGTTGGCAGATTCGTATTTTATCTTGTCCGTCTCATGAAAGGTCAGTACAGGCCTTCATCCACATGATTGTGTGGTGTGCTTTGAGATGTTGTGCTACTTGTATTAGTACTATTTTAAATAAATGTTTAATTGAAGCTATTGTATTGTTGTCTTTTCCCATTAAGTAGTGAACAAAAATGGGACCAACCCAGACATGATGCTTGTTGCTTTGTTACAACAAACTCTCCATCACCCCCTTTATAAGTAGATGGAAGCACATACTGTTGTTGCACCCACTCTCCCCTGGAATTGTTTATGCTTTTCGTTAATCTAATGCCACTCTCAGAATTAATTAACTACTAAATCTTAGTTCAAAACTGCAACACTTGTTAGGAATGGTACTATCCTGCTTTGTAGTTCTTTCTACATGTTAAACCAAGGTATTGTTAAGATAATGTCTCTGTTAAAATGAATCAGTTGCATTGTTTTAGGAATGGTACTTTTCTGCTTTGTCGTTCTTTATACATGTTGAAACAAGGCATTGTTAAGATAATGTCTCAGTCAATATGAATGAATCACACTGATGGAGAATTGCTACTCTCCTGCTTTGTTTCCCATTAAGATAAAGTAGATTAGTAGATGCTTTTCTTCTGGGAGTACAAGTCATCAACTGTTATTTCTTAGTAATTGTTTCCCTTATACCTATTGTTGCTTACAGGGATATCAAAATTAAAGCTCGGTTTTATTCCGACTTCGATTTTAGTTGAACTACACAAAAGGAGCAAATGTGTAAGGCAAACTGCTGCATTACTGGGTCCAGTTGGTCGTTCCACTTTGCAGAAAGAAGCAGTCACTGTTTGCGCTACATTACAGAAGGAATGACCGAGAAGCTTTATAGAGTATTATCAGACACCGGTGACATGACTAGTCTGTAGAGACCATTGGCAATTTAACAACACGTGGAGTGCCCTGGGCAAAAAGTGCCCAAACAAGTACAAGAAGCTACGATAGGACTCCACGATCATAGGCATTACATATTTTGAATGGGAAAAGCTTGTCAAAGTTTGATCATTGATGTTAGCAAGAAGACGTTAGTTTAATATATTGGAATTGGAAAACCTTGTCAAAATTTGCTCATTGATGTTAACCAGAAGACATGCATTTGATATTTTTGAGTGGGACACCCTTGCTGTGAGCAGCGTCGAGTGTTTTTTCCTATTCCTGTGTTCAGTTTAGAAGTAAATAGTTACTTTGTTGAGATATTCCTGTGTTAAGAGTTTGTTCTGAATATTGTCTATGTAATGCCAGGCCTTGTGTTTGATTGCAAAGCTGAGCTTGGAATGTTGTGGCATGCGGCATCACAAGCTATTCACCGTGCCTCCTGAGAATAATGCTTCGTATTGTTTTGCATGTCGATCTAATGCCAGTGATTTGCTTGTTAAGAAGATCATCCTCTTCTGTTGTTTCTATGCTTAAGAAGTTCATCGTCTGATGTTTCATTCATAGCCTATACGACAAGTCGGGTAGGTTAGACGTGAAACCATATGATCTTCCGACCAACTCATGATATTAGGCCGTGATTGGATTGTCGTTTTCCAACCAAAACCGCTTGTAAAAATGATGCTTGTAAATTAAAGCAGATGGTCTCGGGCGAAGGCGCTTGGTTGGTCGATTTCGACTAGTAAAATATCGGAAGTACTTCACACACGATAAAAACGCTGAATGACACGCGAACGATTGCTAATCCAGCCGTTAGCTGCTGTTTCAGCCTTGCCCATGGATGGCATGATACGCACGTCGTGCATGTATCGTCTGATAATGTTGTCCATATAGCAGTGCTCGTAAAATATACACTGGTCTCTCAAATTACACGCGTAACCCGCCGGTTTTACTTACAGACTTCGGGCCCTCGGTTTCATTACGCCTGTATTTTACGCGTTGTTTCCGATGACGAGTAAACTACACTTGTATATTAATACAGGTTTGAAATAAACCAGAGCTCCCAAGCGCGGCCTTACCGTTTCATGCCGTCTCAGTTTCACGAAGGTGCTCATAGGTGTCCGATGATCCTGGCTTCCTGAATGAGCAGCGGGCGCTGTATCAGACCATCCATATGGCCCGCGAGGCCCTCTCCAGTTTCCTTCGAGTTGTTGCGCTCGTCGTGGAGCCGAGCATTGTTAACATCGTCAACGAACATGAGGATTCAGGAGATGACTTTATTTTGACTAGATGACACTAGGGACCCACTAGGGCCATAGCCATACGTACGCAAGTGCCTCCTTATTATGTACAACTATTTTTTTTGCTTTCTCCTGGTTTCCTGACATCACGGTCCCACACCATTGTCAACCTATGTAGTCAATATAAATGAGAGAATTGCACAAGGTGCGGCCGACAGCTGGGACCAAGCAGTTCGAGCAGTATTTGTGTTTTTGAGGCGTGAGCACTGCAGAGTTTTTCTTGGCGATGATTTCGTTGTTGTTCAGAGGAGAGCAGAGTATTAACTGGGCGGGCTGTGGCCCGTCTAGCCCAGGCCAGATATCCAGCCCAGATACTAATTTTTTCAAGATGAAAATGGCTAGCCTGGCTATACGTCTTTTTGAGGAATACCCAGGCAAGGTCAACTTGTTATTCTCCGCCCCGCTGGGCTGCAAATCTTTCCTAGGAGGGATGCATTAGGCTTAACAGGAAAATGGGCTTTAAAAAATAATAAATAGGATGTAATTATAAAAACTGGGCAGTAACTATAAAAAAAATGCACCAAACACAAAATTAGTTTATAAAATATTATTTATGGATTTTGAAAATCTTAAATTTTCATTATTGCGCGCGCAATGTTTCGTTGGATTTTTACGTAATACAAATTTATATTTAATCTGACTAGAAATTTCGGGATAAAAATATTTCGGATCCCATCAAAATGTGGGAAATTTTATTGAATTCTGTCTTCAACGGTTGGTTGAAATTATTAATCATTGTCCTAGCTAGAAAATGGGTTGTATTTTTAACAAACTGTAAATGGGCTGTTGTAAATTCCATTAGAATTCAAAAATGGGATGTACATTCTTACAAAACACAAATGGGCTATAAGTTCTCTGCCACACACTTGTGGGCCTACTAAGTGACACGTCCCCTAAAAATATAAGTTGACACGTATGTAAGGCTTTATCATCTTATTATAGTCAACACACGGTTCTAGCAGCAATGGCCATTGGATGTCTATCCAACAGATATCGTGCTTCTTCTTCAATCTCGGATATTCTTAGCTTTGGCCGCCCAAAAAATGATTCCTCCCCCTGACATCTGGGGCGCACCGTTTCGGAGACTGACCTGTGGGCCTACTAAGTTGGAGCGTACCAAGGGCTTTGTCAACTTAGTCAATATAAATGATTCTAGTTTCAATGACCGTACGATGTCCATCCAACGGACGTAGTGCTTCTTCAACCTTTGGTCTTCTTGGCCCAGCCTCCCAAAGCAGCACCGGTCGTGCCGCCTGCTCCTGCCTCCCATGGCCGGCTGTGCTATCGCGGAGGCCTCACCGCCCCCATACTACTCCCACCGCTGGCCAGGCCATCCCTCCACTCACCCACACCCTCTGTTATTCTGCGGCGACGGTAGCCTCACACCGCAGCCGAACCAGTGAACCCTCGTACTCCTCTCCGCGCGGGCTTCCACTACTGCGTCTTTCCCGGCTCCGCGCCGTCCCCTTCCTAGGCCTTGCCGTCGTCCACCGCCTTGGTGCTCACGGCGCGGCGTGGTCAACGTGGTCAACGACCGACTTCCATCGGAAGAGTACTATACGTGGAGAGGCTAACAGCTGGGTCCACGGCGGCCACAAGGAAGTGCCTCCTTATTACGCGCAAAATAATTATTCCTCCACCTGACAGCGGGGACCCACCGGACAGGCCACCTTATTTCGCGAAAAAAACGTTGCCCCCCTGACTGCTGGGACCCACCAGACGGGCCAAC
>NC_057812.1:126913212-126914598 GCF_018294505.1 Triticum aestivum | reverse complement strand
TGTCAACTCGGACCCACCGGAAGTGCCTCCTTATTACGCACAAAAAATGAATACTCCCCTGCTAGCTAGGACCCACCTTGGTGGGAGGCTGACTTGTGGGCCTACTAAGTTGATGGGGACGGAGGGCTTTGTCAACTTAGTCAATATGAACGATTCTAGCTCCAGTGACCGTACGATGTCCATCCAACGGCCGTAGTGCTTCTTCAACCTCTGGTCTTCTTGCTCCAGCCGCCCAAAGCAGCGCCAGTCGTGTCGCCTGCTCCTGCCTCCCATGGCCGGTTGTGCTGCCACGGAGGCCTCACCGCCCCCTACTATTCCCACCGCTGGCCAGGCCCTGCGGCGACGGCAGTCTCACACCGCAGGCGAACGAGTGAACCCTCATACTCCTCTCCGCGTGGGCATCCACTATCGCGTCTTCACCGGCTCCGCGTCGTCCCCTTCCTAGGCCTCACCGTCGTCCATCGCCTTGGTGCTCTTGGCGCGGCGTGGTGAACGTGGTCAAGGAACGACTTCCATCAGACGTGGACTGTACGTGGAAAGGCTGACAGCTGGGTCCACAGCGGCAGTAAGGAAGTGCCTCCTTATTACGCGGAAAATAATGATTTCTCCACCTGAAAGCAGGGACCCACTGGACGGGCCACCGTATTTTGTGAAAAAAATGTTTTCCCCTGACTGTTGGGACCCACCAGCTACACCTTCGCACGCAAGGAAGTGCATCCGGGCAAAAAAACGATTCGTCCCCCTGACTGCTGGGACCCACCAGCTACATCTTCGCACGCAAGGAAGTGCGTCCGGGCAAAAAAAACCTAAACAATTTGGCCCCCTGACTGCTGGGACCCACTAGCTACATATTCGCAGGCAAGGAAGTGCCTGACAGTCGGGACCCACCTGGTCGAAGCGTACGTAGCGTTGTCATTCTGGTCGCGAACGTGTACGTACATATATACTGGTCGATGTAGAGGCGCGCACGTGTCGTAGTAGAGGCGCGTACGTGTCGTAGTAGAGGCGCACACGTACAGCGGCCAGGGTGCAAGAAATAAAATACGGCCACGTACATACATACGGGCAGGGTCTCGAACGCCTACTCGTGCATACGTGCGGCGAGGGCTCGTGTACATGGCTGGGTCGGAACGGAGAAACAGCGTCGTCGTCATGTTCATGGGGAGGCAACGGAATGCGTCGTGTTCATGGGGAGGCAACGGAATGCGCCATGTTCATGGGGAGGGGTGTGGCATATCGCAAAACGGAGGAAACGGACCTTCTACGGTCGAAATGGGGGTCCTATTGATCGGGAGGAGTGTGGCGTACTGCAAAATGGAGGAAACGGACCTCCTACGGTCGAAACGGGGGTCCTGTTAATCGGGAGGGTGTGGCGTACCAAAAACG